>NW_026622974.1:1180650-1193150 GCF_023065955.2 Ursus arctos | reverse complement strand
GGTTAGGGTTAGGGTTAGGGTAGGGTTAGGGTTAGGGTTCGGTTTTGGGTTAGGCTATGGATTAGGGTTAAGTGTAGGGTTAGGGTTCGGGTTAGGGTTAGGGTTCGGGTTAGGTTTCGGGTTCGGGTTCGGGTTAGGGTTAGGGTTCGGGTTAGTGTTAGCGTTAGGGTTAGGGTTCGGATTCGGGTTAGGGTTAGGGTTTGGTTTAGGGTTAGGGTTTGGGTAGGGTAGGGTTAGGGTTCGGGTTTGGGTTAGGTTTAGTGTTCGGATAGGGTTAGGGTTAGAGTTAGGGTTCAGATTCGGGTTAGGGTTAAGTTTAGTGTTAGTTTTAGGGTCAGGGTTAGGGTTACGGTTCGTGTTAGGGTTAGGGTTAGGGTTAGGGTTAGGCTTTGGGTTCGGGTTCGGGTTAGGGTTAGGGTTAGGGTTCGGGTTCGGGTTAGGGTTAGGGTTAGGGTTAGGGTTAGGGTTCGGGTTCGGGTTAGGGTTAGGGTTCGAGTTCGGGTTCGGGTTCGGGTTAGGGTTAGGGTTAGGGTTCGGGTTAGGGTTAGGGTTCGGGTTAGGTTTCGGGTTCGGGTTCGGGTTAGGGTTAGGGTTCAGGTTAGTGTTAGGGTTAGGGTTAGGGTTCGGATTCGGGTTAGGGTTAGGGTTTGGTTTAGGGTTAGGGTTCGGGTAGGGTTAGGGTTAGGGTTCGGGTTTGGGTTAGGCTATGGATTAGGGTTAGGTTTAGGGTTAGCGTTCGGGTTAGGGTTAGGGTTCGGGTTAGGGGTACTGTTAGGGTTAGGTTTTGGGTTAGGGTTAGGGTTCTGGTTAGGGTTACGGTTAGGGTTAGGGTTAGGGTTAGGTTTAGGGTTAGGGTTTGGGTTAGGATTAGGGTTCGGATAGGGTTAGGGTTAGAGTTAGGGTTCAGATTCAGGTTAGGGTTAGGGTTAGGGTTAGGGTTAGGGTTAGGGTTCGTGTTAGGTTTAGGGTTAGTGGTAGGGTTCGGGTTAGGGTTAGAGTTTGGGTTAGGGTTCGGGTTAGGGTTAGGGTTAGTGTTCGGGTTAGGGTTAGGGTTAGGGTTTGGGTTAGGGTTAGGGTTCTGGTTAGGGTAGGGTTCGCGTTAGGGTTAGTGTTCGGGTTAGGGTTCGGGTTAGGGTTCGGGATAGGGTTAGGGTTCTGGTTAGGGTTAGGGTTAGGGTTAGGGTTCGGGTTCGGGTTAGGGTTCGGGTTAGGGTTAGGGTTCGGGTTAGGGTTCGGATTAGGGTTAGGGTTAGGGTTAGGGTTCGGATTCGGGTTAGGGTTAGGGTTTGGTTTAGGGTTAGGGTTCGGGTAGGTTTAGGGTTACGGTTCGGTTTTGGGTTAGGCTATGGATTAGGGTTAAGTGTAGGGTTAGGGTTCGGGTTATGGTTAGGGTTCGGGTTAGGTTTCGGGTTCGGGTTCGGGTTCGGGTTAGGGTTCGGGTTAGTGTTAGGGTTAGGGTTAGGGTTCGGATTCGGGTTAGGGTTAGGGTTTGGATTAGGGTTAGGGTTCGGGTAGGGTTAGGGTTCGGGTTAGTGTTAGGGTTAGGGTTAGGGTTCTGATAGGGTTAGGGTTAAAGTTAGGGTTCAGATTCGGGTTAGGGTTAAATTTAGTGTTAGTTTTAGGGTCAGGGTTAGGGTTAGGGTTCGTGTTAGGGTTAGGGTTCGGGTTAGGGTTTGGGTTCGGGTTCGGGTTAGGGTTAGGGTTAGGGTTCGGGTTCGGGTTCGGGTTAGGGTTAGGGTTCAGGTTAAGGTTCGGGTTCGGGTTCTGGTTTGGGTTAGGGTTAGGGTTAGGGTTCGGGTTAAGGTTCGGGTTCGGGTTCTGGTTAGGGTTAGGGTTAGGGTTAGGGTTCGGGTTAAGGTTCGGGTTCGGGTTCTGGTTAGGGTTAGGGTTAGGGTTAGGGTTCGGGTTAGGGTTAGGGTTAGGGTTCGGGTTAGATTTCGGGTTAGGGTTAGGGTTAGGGTTCGGGTTCGGGTTAGGGTTAGGGTTCGAGTTCGGGTTCGGGTTCGGGTTAGGGTTAGGGTTAGGGTTCGGGTTAGGGTTAGGGTTTGGGTTAGGTTTCGGGTTCGGGTTCGGGTTCGGGTTAGGGTTAGGGTTAGGGTTAGGGTTAGGTTTCGGGTTAGGGTTAGGGTTCGGTTTAGGGTTAGGGTTAGGGTTAGGGTTCGGGTAGGGTTAGAGTTAGCGTTAGGGTTAGGGTTCGGGTTAGGGTTAGGGTTAGGGTTAGGGTTCGGGTTCGGGTTCGGGTTAGGTTTCGGGTTAGGGTTAGGGTAAGGGTTAGGGTTAGGGCTAGGGTACGGGTTATGGTTAGGGTTTGGGTTAGGGTTAGGTTTAGGGTTATATTTCGGGTAAGGTTAGGGTTAGCTTAGGGTTCCGGTTAGGATTCGGTTTGGGTTAGGTTTCGGGTTAGGGCTAGGTTTCGCGTTAGGATTAGGGTTCGGGTTAGGCGTTCGGGTTTGGGTTCGGGTTAGGGATTCACGTTAAGGCTAGGGTTCTGGTTAGGGTTAGGGATCGGGTTAGGGTTAGCGTTAGGGTTTGGGTTAGGGTTAGGGTTCGGATAGGGTTAGGTTTAGAGTTAGGGTTCAGATTCGGGTTAGGGTTAAGTTTAGTGTTAGGTTTAGGGTCAGGGTTAGGGTTAGGGTTCGTGTTAGTGTTAGGGTTAGGGTTAGGGTTAGGGTCAGGGTTAGGGTTCGGGTTCGTGTTAGGGTTAGGGTTAGGGTTAGGGTTAGTGTTCGGGTTAGGTTTCGGGTTAGGGTTAGGTTTAGGGTTAGGGTTCGTGTTCGGGTTATGGTTAGGGTTAGGGTTCGGGTTAGGGTTAGGGTTAGGATTCGGGTTAGTGTTAGGGTTCGGGTTAGTGTTAGGGTTAGGATTAGGGTTCGGGTTAGGGTTAGGCTATGGATTAGGGTTAGTTTTAGGGTTAGGGTTCGGGTTAGGGTTAGGGTTCGGTTTAGGGGACTGTTAGGGTTAGGTTTTAGGTTAGGATTCGGGCTAGGGTATGGGTTAGGGTTAGGGTTCCTGTTAGGGTTAGGGTTAGGGTTAGGGTTCGGGTTCGGGTTTGGGTTAGGGTTCGGGTTCGGGTTAGGTTTAGGGTTCGGGTTCGGGTTCGGGTTAGGGTTAGGGTTAGGGTTCAGGTTAGGGTTCGGGTTCGGGTTCGGGTTAGGTTTAGGGTTAGGGTTAGGGTTAGGGTTAGGGTTCGGGTTAGGGTTAGGGTTCGGGTTAGGGTTACTGTTAGGGTTAGGTTTTGGGTTAGGGTTAGGGTTCTGGTTAGGGTTACGTTTAGGGTTAGTGTTAGGGTTAGGTTTAGGGTTAGGGTTTGGGTTAGGATTAGGGTTCGGATAGGGTTAGGGTTAGAGTTAGGGTTCAGATTCGGGTTAGGGTTAGTGTTAGGGTTAGGGTTAGGCTTAGGGTTACGATTCGGGTTCGGGTCGGGATAGGGTTAGGGTTAGGGATCAGGTTAGGGAAAGGGTTAGGGTTAGGGTCGGGTTAGGGTTAGGGTTCAGGTTAGGGTTATGGTTATGGTTAGGGTTCGGGTTAGGATTAGGGTTAGGGTATCGTTAGGGTAGGGTTAGGGATCGGGTTAGGGTTAGGGTTAGGGTAAGAGTTAGGTTTTCGGTTAGGGATAAGGTTAGGGTTAGGGTTAGGGTTAGGGTTAGGGTTACGGTTAGAGTTCGGATTAGGGTTTGGGTTAGGGTTAGGGTTTGGATTCCGGTTCGGGTTCAGCTTAGGTTTAGGGTTAGGGTTCGGGTAGGGTTAGGGTTCAGGTTCGGATTATGGTTAGGGTTAGGGTTACGGTTACGGTTAGTGTTAGGGTTAGGGTTCGGGTTAGGCTTAGGGTTCGGGTTCGGGTTAGGGTTAGCGTTAGGGTTAGGGTTAGAGTTCGGGTTAGGGTTTGCATTAGGGTTAGGGTTTGGATTCGGGTTCGGGTTCAGGTTAGGGTTAGGGTTAGGGTTACGGTTCCGGTAGGGTTAGGGTTAGGGCTAGGGTTCGGGTTAGGGTTAGGGTTCGGGTTAGGGTTAGGGTTCAGGTTAGGGTTCGGGTTCGGGTTAGGGTTCGGTTTCAGGATTGGGTTCGGTTTCAGGTTAGGGTTAGGGTTAGGTTTATTGTTAGGGTTCGGGTTAGGGTTAGGGTTAGGGTTAGGGTTAGGGATAGGGTTAGGGTTAGGGTC
Organism: Ursus arctos; assembly: GCF_023065955.2. Taxonomy (NCBI): domain Eukaryota; kingdom Metazoa; phylum Chordata; class Mammalia; order Carnivora; family Ursidae; genus Ursus; species Ursus arctos. Next base: position 1,188,991 of record NW_026622974.1, on the reverse strand, counting down.
GGGTTAGGGTTAGGGTTTGTGTTCCGGTCGGGGTTCGGGTTAGGGTAGGGTCAGGGTCAGGGTCAGGGTTTAGGGTTTAGGGTCAGGGTTAGGGTTGGCTCAGGGTCAGGTATTAGGGTTTAGGGTTAGGATTAGGGTCAGGGTCATGGTCAGGATCAGGGTCAGGGTCAGTGTCAGGGTTAGGGTTTGTGTTCGGTTAACGGTTCGCATCGGGTTCCGTTTCGGGTTATGGATGGGGTTACGGTTAGGGTTCAGGTTAGGGTTAGGATTAGGGTTAGGTTTTGGGCTAGGGTTAGGGTTCGGGGTAGGGTTAGAGTACGGGTTAGGGTTAGATTTTGGGTTCGGGTTCGGTTTTGGGTTCGTGTTAGGGTTAGGGTTCGGTTTAGGGTTAGGGGTCGGATTAGGGGTAGGGTTTGGGTTCGGGTTAGGTTTCGGGGTAGGGTTATGGTTCGGGTCGGGTTCGGAGTAGGGTTAGGGTTAGGGTAAAGATTTGGGTTAGGGTTCATGTTAGGGTTCGTGTTAGGGTTAGGGTTAGGGTTAGGTTTCAGGTTAGGGCTCAGGTTTGGGTTCGGGTTAGGGTTAGTGTTAGGGTTAGGGTTCGGTTTAGGGTTACGGTGAGGTTTAGGGTTTGCGTTCGGGTTAGGTTTAGGGTTAGGGTTAGGGTTCGGGTTAGGGTTAGGGTTACGGTTCGGGTTCGGGTTAGGGTTAGGGTTTGTTTTAGGGTTCCTTGTAGGGTTCGGTTTAGGGTTAGGGTTAGGGTTAGGATTCAGGTTAGGGTTAGGGTTCGGGTTAGGGTTAGGGTTACTGTTAGGGTTAGGTTTTGGGTTAGGGTTCGTGTTAGGGTTCGGGTTAGGGTTAGGGTTAGGGTTAGGGTTAGGTTTCCGGTTAGGGATAGGGTTAGGGTTAGGGTCGGTTTAGGGTTAGGGTTCGGGTTAGGGTTAAGGTTAGGGTTAGGGTTAGGGTTAGGCTTAGGGTTACGATTCGGGTTCGGGTCGGGTTAGGGTTAGGGTTAGGGATCAGGTTAGGGAAAGGGTTAGGGTTAGGGTCGGGTTAGGGTTAGGGTACAGGTTAGGGTTATGGTTATGGTTAGGGTTCGGGTTAGGATTAGGGTTAGGGTATCGTTAGGGTTAGGGTTAGGGATCGGGGTAGGGTTAGGGTTAGGGTAAGGGTTAGGTTTTCGGTTAGGGATAAGGTTAGGGTTAGGGTCGGGTTTGGGTTCGGGTTCGGGTTAGGGTTAGGGTTAATGTTAGGGTTAGGGTTAGGGTTCAGGTTAGGGATAGGGTTAGGGTTAGGGTCGGGTTAGGGTTAGGGTTCAGGTTAGGGTTAAGGTTAGGTTTAGGGTTCGGGATAGGGTTAGGGTTAGGTTTCAGGCTAGGGTTAGGGTTCGGGTTAGGGTTAGAGTTCAAGTTATGGTTAGATTTTGGGTTCGGTTTCGGTTTTGGGTTCGTGTTAGGGTTAGGGTTCGGTTTAGGGTTAGGGGTCGGATTAGGGGTAGGGTTTGGGTTCGGGTTAGGGTTCGGGGTAGGGTTAGGGTTCGGGTTTGGGTTCGGAGTAGGGTTAGGGTTAGGGTAAAGTTTTGGGTTAGGGTTCGTGTTAGGGTTAGGGTTAGGATTACGGTTAGGGTTAGGTTTCGGGTTAGGGCTCGGGTTTGGGTTCGGGTTAGGGTTAGTGTTAGGGTTAGGGTTACGGTTAGAGTTCGGATTAGGGTTTGGGTTAGGGTTAGGGTTTGGATTCCGTTTCGGGTTCAGCTTAGGGTTAGGGTTAGGGTTCGGGTAGGGTTAGGGTTCAGGTTCGGATTATGGTTAGGGTTAGGGTTACGGTTAGTGTTAGGGTTAGGGTTCGGGTTAGGCTTAGGGTTCGGGTTCGGGTTAGGGTTAGCGTTAGGGTTAGCGTTAGAGTTCGGGTTAGGGTTTGCGTTAGGGTTAGGGTTTGGATTCGGGTTCGGGTTCAGGTTAGGGTTAGGGTTAGGGTTACGGTTCGGGTAGGGTTACGGTTCGGGTTCGTGTTAGGGTTAGGGTTAGGGTTCGGGTTAGGGTTAGGGTTCAGGTTAGGGTTCGGGTTCGGGTTAGGGTTCGGGTTCAGGATTGGGTTCGGTTTCAGGTTAGGGTTAGGGTTAGGGTTATTGTTAGGGTTCGGGTTAGGGTTAGGGTTACTGTTTGTTTTAGGGTTAGGGTTAGGGTTAGGGTTAGGGTTCAGGTTAGGGTTAGGGTTCGGGTTACGGTTAAGGTTAGGGTTAGGGTTAGGGTTAGGGTTAGAGTTCGGGTTAGTTTTCGGGTTAGGGTTAGGGTTCCGGTTCTGATTATGATTAGGGTTAGGGTTAGGGTTACGTTTAGGGTTAGGGTTACGATTCGGGTTCGGAGTTGGGTTAGGGTTAGGGTTAGGTTTCAGGTTTGGGATAGGTTTAGGGTTAGAGTCGGGTTAGGGTTAGGGTTCGGGTTATGTGTTCGGGTTTGGGTTCGTGTTAGGGATTCGGGTTCGTGTTCGGGTTAGGGTTTCGGGTTCAGTTTCATGTCATGGTTAAGGTTCGGGTTCCGGTCAGAGTTCGGGTTAGGGTAGGGTCAGGGTCAGGGTAAGGGTTTAAGGTTTAGGTTCAGGGTCAGGGTCAGGGTCAGGGTTAGGGTTGGGGTCAGGGTCAGGTATTAGGGTTTAGGGTTAGGATTAGCGTCAGGGTCATGGTCAGGATCAGTGTCAGGGTCAGTGTCAGGGTTAGGGTTCGTGTTCGGTTGACGGTTCGGGTCGGGTTCCGGTTTGGGTTATGGATGGGGTTACGGTTAGGGTTCGGGTTAGGGTTAGGATTAGGGTTAGGTTTCGGGCTAGGGTTAGGGTTCGGGGTAGGGTTAGAGTTCGGGTTAGGGTTAGATTTTGGGTTCGGGTTCGGTTTTGGGTTCGTGTTAGGGTTAGGGTTCGGTTTAGGGTTAGGGGTCGGATTAGGGGTAGGGTTTGGGTTCGGGTTAGGGTTCGGGGTAGGGTTAGGGTTCGGGTTCGGGTTCGGAGTAGGGTTAGGGTTAGGGTAAAGTTTTGGGTTAGGGTTCGTGTTAGGGTTAGGGTTAGGGTTAGGTTTCGGGTTAGGGTTAGGGTGCGGGATCGGTTTTGGTTTAGGGTTCGGGTTCGGGTATCGTTTGGGTTATGGTTAGTGTTTGGCTTCGGGTTCGGGTTAGGTTTAGAGTTAGGGTTCGTGTTAGGGTTAGGGTTAGGGTTCGGATCAGGGTTAGGGTTATGGTTAGGGTTAGGTTTCGGGTTTGGTTTAGGGTCAGGGTTAGGGTTAGGGTTTGGATTCGGGTTCGGGTTAGGGTTAGGGTTAGGGTTAGGGTTAGGGTTCGGGTTAGTGTTATGGTTAGGGTTCGGGTTAGAGTTCGGGTTCAGGTTAGGGTTCGGTTTAGGGTTAGGGTTAGGGTTCGGGTTGGGGTTAGGGTTACGGTTAGGGTTAGGGTTAGGGTTAGGGTTAGGGTTAGGTTTCGGGTTAGGGTTAGCGTTAGGGTTAGGGTTCGGGTTCGGGTTAGGGTTATGGTTAGAGTTACGGTTCGGGTTCGGGTTAGGGTTAGGGTTTGTGTTAGGGTTCCTCTAAGGGTTCTGTTTAGGGTTAGGGTTAGGGTTCAGGTTAGGGATAGGTTTAGGGTTAGGGTCAGGTTAGGGTTAGGGTTCAGGATAGGGTTAGGGTTAGGGTTCGGGTTCGGGTTATGGTTAGGGTTAGGGTTACGGTTACGGTTAGGGTTAGGGTTAGGGTTCGGGTTAGGGTAAGTGTTCAGGTTAGAGTTCGGGTTCGCGTTAGGGTTCGGGTTCGGGATTGGGTTCGGTTTTAGGTTAGGGTTAGGGTTAGGGTTAGGGTTAGGGTGAGAGTTCCGGTTAGGGTTCGGGTTCGGATTAGGGTTCGGGTTAGGGCTAGGGTTCAGGTTAGGGTTAGGGGTTCGGGTTTGGCTTCGTGTTAGGGATTCGGGTTCGGGTTCGGTTACGGTTCGGGTTCAGATTCATGTCAGGGTTAGGGTTTGGGTTCCGGTCAGTGTTCGGGTTAGGGTAGGGTCAGGGTCAGGGTCAGGGTTTAGGGTTTAGGGTCAGGGTTAGGGTTGGGGTCAGGGTCAGGTATTAGCTTTTAGGGTAAGATTAGGGTCAGGGTCATGGTCAGGATCAGGGTCAGGGTCAGTGTCAGGGTTAGGGTTCGTGTTCGGTTGACGGTTCGGGTCGGGTTCCGGTTCGGGTTATGGTTGGGGTTACGGTTAGGGTTCCGGTTAGGGTTAGGATTAGGGTTAGGTTTTGGGCTAGGGTTAGGGTTCGAGGTAGGGTTAGAGTTCGGGTTAGGGTTAGATTTTGGGTTCGGGTTCGGTTTTGGGTTCGTGTTAGGGTTAAGGTTCGGTTTAGGGTTAGGGGTCGGATTAGGGGTAGGATTTGGGTTCTGGTTAGGTTTCAGGGTAGGGTTAGGGTTCGGGTCGGGTTAGGGTTAGGGTTAGGGTTAGGGTTAGGGTTACGATTCGGGTTCGGGTCGGGTTAGGGTTAGGGTTAGGGTTCAGGTTAGGGATAGAGTTAGGGTTAGGGTCGGGTTAGGGTTAGGGTTCAGGTTAGGGTTAGGGTTACGTTTCGGGTTCGGGTTATGGTTAGGGTTAGGGTTAGGGTTACGGTTAGGGTTAGGGTTAGGGTTCGGGTTAGGGTTAGGGTTCAGGTTAGAGTTCGGGTTCGCGTTAGGGTTCGGGTTCGGGATTGGGTTCGGTTTCAGGTTAGGGTTAGGGTTAGGGTTAGGGTTAGGGTTAGAGTTACGGTTAGGTTTCGGGTTCGGATTAGGGTTCGGGTTAGGGCTAGGGTTCGGGGTAGGGTTAGAGTACGGGTTAGGGTTAGATTTTGGGTTCGGGTTCGGTTTTGGGTTCGTGTTAGGGTTAGGGTTCGGTTTAGGGTTAGGGGTCGGATTAGGGGTAGGGTTTGGGTTCGGGTTAGGTTTCGGGGTAGGGTTAGGGTTCGGGTCGGGTTCGGAGTAGGGTTAGGGTTAGGGTAAAGATTTGGGTTAGGGTTCATGTTAGGGTTCGTGTTAGGGTTAGGGTTAGGGTTAGGTTTCAGGTTAGGGCTCAGGTTTGGGTTCGGGTTAGGGTTAGTGTTAGGGTTAGGGTTCGGTTTAGGGTTACGGTGAGGTTTAGGGTTTGCGTTCGGGTTAGGTTTAGGGTTAGGGTTAGGGTTCGGGTTAGGGTTAGGGTTACGGTTCGGGTTCGGGTTAGGGTTAGGGTTTGTGTTAGGGTTCCTCGTAGGGTTCGGTTTAGGGTTAGGGTTAGGGTTAGGATTCAGGTTAGGGTTAGGGTTCGGGTTAGGGTTAGGGTTACTGTTAGGGTTAGGTTTTGGGTTAGGGTTCGTGTTAGGGTTAGGGTTAGGGTTAGGGTTAGGGTTAGGCTTAGGGTTACGATTCGGGTTCGGGTCGGGTTAGGGTTAGGGTTAGGGATCAGGTTAGGGAAAGGGTTAGGGTTAGGGTCGGGTTAGGGTTAGGGTTCAGGTTAGGGTTATGGTTATGGTTAGGGTTCGGGTTAGGATTAGGGTTAGGGTATCGTTAGTGTTAGGGTTAGGGATCGGGTTAGGGTTAGGGTTAGGGTAAGGGTTAGGTTTTCGGTTAGGGATAAGGTTAGGGTTAGGGTCGGGTTTGGGTTCGGGTTCGGGTTAGGGTTAGGGTTAATGTTAGGGTTAGGGTTAGGGTTCAGGTTAGGGATAGGGTTAGGGTTAGGGTCGGGTTAGGGTTAGGGTTCAGGTTAGGGTTAAGGTTAGGTTTAGGGTTCGGGATAGGGTTAGGGTTAGGTTAGGGTTAGGGTTAGTGTTAGGGTTAGGGTTAGGTTTCAGGCTAGGGTTAGGGTTCGGGTTAGGGTTAGAGTTCAAGTTATGGTTAGATTTTGGGTTCGGTTTCGGTTTTGGGTTCGTGTTAGGGTTAGGGTTCGGTTTAGGGTTAGGGGTCGGATTAGGGGTAGGGTTTGGGTTCGGGTTAGGGTTCGGGGTAGGGTTAGGGTTCGGGTTCGGGTTCGGAGTAGGGTTAGGGTTAGGGTAAAGTTTTGGGTTAGGGTTCGTGTTAGGGTTAGGGTTAGGATTACGGTTAGGGTTAGGTTTCGGGTTAGGGCTCGGGTTTGGGTTCGGGTTAGGGTTAGTGTTAGGGTTAGGGTTACGGTTAGAGTTCGGATTAGGGTTTGGGTTAGGGTTAGGGTTTGGATTCCGGTTCGGGTTCAGCTTAGGGTTAGGGTTAGGGTTCGGGTAGGGTTAGGGTTCAGGTTCGGATTATGGTTAGGGTTAGGGTTACGGTTAGTGTTAGGGTTAGGGTTCGGGTTAGGCTTAGGGTTCGGGTTCGGGTTAGGGTTAGCGTTAGGGTTAGGGTTAGAGTTCGGGTTAGGGTTTGCGTTAGGGTTAGGGTTTGGATTCGGGTTCGGGTTCAGGTTAGGGTTAGGGTTAGGGTTACGGTTCGGGTAGGGTTAGGGTTCGGGTTCGTGTTAGGGTTAGGGTTAGGGTTCGGGTTAGGGTTAGGGTTCAGGTTAGGGTTCCGGTTCGGGTTAGGGTTCGGGTTCAGGATTGGGTTCGGTTTCAGGTTAGGGTTAGGGTTAGGGTTATTGTTAGGGTTCGGGTTCGGGTTAGGGTTAGGGTTACTGTTTGGTTTAGGGTTAGGGTTAGGGTTAGGGTTAGGGTTCAGGTTAGGGTTAGGGTTCGGGTTACGGTTAAGGTTAGGGTTAGGGTTAGGGTTAGGGTTAGAGTTCGGGTTAGTTTTCGGGTTAGGGTTAGGGTTCCGGTTCTGATTATGATTAGGGTTAGGGTTAGGGTTACGTTTAGGGTTAGGGTTACGATTCGGGTTCGGAGTTTGGTTAGGGTTAGGGTTAGGTTTCAGGTTTGGGATAGGTTTAGGGTTAGGGTTAGGGTTAGGGTTAGGGTTAGGGTTAGGGGTTAGGGTTAGGGTTAGGGTTAGGGTTAGGGTTAGAGTTACGGTTCGGGTTCGGGTTAGGGTTAGGGTTTGTGTTAGGGTTCCTCTTAGGGTTCGGTTTAGGGTTAGGTTTAGGGTTCAGGTTAGGGATAGGGTTAGGGTTAGGGTCAGGTTAGGGTTAGGGTTCAGGATAGGGTTAGGGTTAGGGTTCGGGTTCGGGTTATGGTTAGGGTTAGGGTTAGGGTTACGGTTAGGGTTAGGGTTATGGTAAGTGTTCAGGTTAGAGTTCGCGTTCGCGTTAGGGTTCGGGTTCTGGATTGGGTTCGGTTTTAGGTTAGGGTTAGGGTTAGGATTAGGGTTAGGGTGAGAGTTCCGGTTAGGGTTCGGGTTCGGATTAGGGTTCGGGTTAGGGCTAGGGTTCAGGTTAGGGTTAGGGGTTCGGGTTTGGCTTCGTGTTAGGGATTCGGGTTCGGGTTCGGTTACGGTTCGGGTTCAGATTCATGTCAGGGTTAGGGTTTGGGTTCCGGTCAGTGTTCGGATTAGGGTAGGGTCAGGGTCAGGGTCAGGGTTTAGGGTTTAGGGTCAGGGTTAGGGTTGGGGTCAGGGTCAGGTATTAGCTTTTAGGGTAAGATTAGGGTCAGGGTCATGGTCAGGATCAGGGTCAGGGTCAGTGTCAGGGTTAGGGTTCGTGTTCGGTTGACGGTTCGGGTCGGGTTCCGGTTCGGGTTATGGTTGGGGTTACGGTTAGGGTTCCGGTTAGGGTTAGGATTAGGGTTAGGTTTTGGGCTAGGGTTAGGGTTCGAGGTAGGGTTAGAGTTCGGGTTAGGGTTAGATTTTGGGTTCGGGTTCGGTTTTGGGTTCGTGTTAGGGTTAAGGTTCGGTTTAGGGTTAGGGGTCGGATTAGGGGTAGGATTTGGGTTCTGGTTAGGTTTCAGGGTAGGGTTAGGGTTCGGGTCGTGTTAGGGTTAGGGTTAGGGTTAGGGTTAGGGTTAGGGTTACGATTCGGGTTCGGGTCGGGTTAGGTTTAGGGTTAGGGTTCAGGTTAGGGATAGAGTTAGGGTTAGGGTCGGGTTAGGGTTAGGGTTCAGGTTAGGGTTAGGGTTACGTTTCGGGTTCGGGTTATGGTTAGGGTTAGGGTTAGGGTTACGGTTAGGGTTAGGGTTAGGGTTCGGGTTAGGGTTAGGGTTCAGGTTAGAGTTCGGTTTCGCGTTAGGGTTCGGGTTCGGGATTGGGTTCGGTTTCAGGTTAGGGTTAGGGTTAGGGTTAGTGTTAGGGTTAGGGTTAGAGTTACAGTTAGGGTTAGGGTTAGGGTTAGGGTTCGGGTTAGGGCTAGGGTTCGGGTTAGGGTTAGGGGTTCGGGTTTGGCTTCGTGTTAGGGATTCGGGTTCGGGTTCGGTTACGGTTCGGGTTCAGATTCATGTCAGGGTTAGGGTTTGGGTTCCGGTCAGTGTTCGGATTAGGGTAGGGTCAGGGTCAGGGTCA
>NW_026622974.1:1123150-1175650 GCF_023065955.2 Ursus arctos | reverse complement strand
ATTCGGGTTCGGGTTCGGGTTAGGGTTCGGGTTCGGGATTCGGTTCGGTTTCAGGTTAGCGTTAGGGTTAGGGTTTTGGTTAGGGTTCGGGTTAGGGTTAGGTTTAGGGTAACTGTTTCGTTTAGGGTTAGGGTTAGGGGTAGGGTTCTAGTTATAGTTAGGGTTCGGGTTAGGGTTAGGGTTACTGTTAGGGTTAGGTTTTGGGTTAGGGTTCATGTTAGGGTACAGGTTAGGGTTAGGGTTCGGGTTAGGGTTTGGTTTAGGGTTATATTTCGGGTATGGTTAGGGTTAGGGTTAGAGTTCCGGTTAGGATTCGGGTTCGGGTTAGGGTTCGGGTTAGGGCCAGGGTTCGGGTTAGGGTTAAGATTTGGGTTAGGGGTTCGGGTTTGGCTTCCGGTTAGGGATTCGTGTTAGGGCTAGGGTTCGGTTTAGGGTTAGGTTTCGGGTTAGGGTTAGGGTTAGGGTTAGGGTTAGGTTTCCGGTTAGGGATAGGGTTAGGGTTAGGGTCGGGTTAGGGTTAGGGTTTAGGTTAGGGTTATGGTTAGGGTTAGGTTTCGGGTTAGAATTAGGGTTAGGGTAGCATTTGGGTTAGGGTTAGGGATCGGGTTTGGGTTAGGGTTAGGGTTAGGGTTAGGTTTTCGATTAGGGATAGGGTTAGGATTAGGGTCGGGTTAGGGTTAGGGTTCGGGTTAGGGTTAGAGTTAATGTTAGGGTTAAGGTTAGGGTTCAGGTTAGGGATAGGGTTAGGGTTAGGGTGGGGTTAGGGTTAGGGTTCAGGTTAGGGTTAAGGTTAGGGTTAGGGTTAGGGTTAGGGTTAGGTTAGGGTTAGGGTTAGGGTTAGGTTAGGGTTAGGGTTCGGTTTCGGGCTAGGGTTAGGGTTCGGGATAGGGTTAGAGTTCAAGTTAGGGTTAGATTTTGGGTTCGGGTTCCGTTTTGGCTTCGTGTTAGGGTTAGGGTTCGGTTTAGGGTTAGGGGTCGGATTAGGGGTAGGGTTTGGGTTCGGCTTAGGGTTCGGGGTAGGGTTAGGTTTCGGGTTTGGTTTCGGAGTAGGGTTAGGGTTAGGGTAAACTTTTGGGTTAGGGTTCGTGTTAGGGTTAGGGTTAGGATTAGGGTTAGGGTTAGGGTTAGGGTTAGGGTTAGGGTTCGGGTTAGGGTTAGGGTTCAGGTTAGACTTCGGGTTCGCGTTAGGGTTCGGGTTCGGGATTGGGTTCGTTTTCAGGTTAGGGTTAGGGTTAGGGTTAGGGTTACGATTCGGGTTCGGGTCGTTTTAGGGTTAGGGTTAGGGATCATGTTAGGGATAGGGTTAGGGTTAGGGTCGGGTTAGGGTTAGGGTTCAGGTTAGGGTTATGGTTAGGGTTAGGGTTCGGGTTAGGATTAGGGATAGGGTAGCGTTAGGGTTAGGGTTAGGGTTAGGGTTAGGGTTAGGGTGAGGGTTAGAGTTCGGGTTAGGTTTCGGGTTAGGGTTAGGGTTAGGGTTAGGGTTAGGGTTAGGTTTTCGGTTAGGGATAGGGTTAGGTTAGGGTCGGGTTAGGGTTAGGGTTAGGGTTAGGGTTAGGTTTAGGGTTAGGGTTAGGGTTAGGGTTAGGGTTAGCGTTAGGGTTAGGGTTACGGTTAGGGTTAGGGTTAGGGTTAGGGTTAGGGTTAGGTTTCCGGTAAGGATAGGGTTAGGGTTAGGGTTAGGGTTCGGGTTAGGGTTAGAGTTCGGGTTAGGGTTAGGGTTCAGGTTAGGGTTCGGGTTGGGGTTAGGGTTCGGGTTCGGGATTCGGTTCGGTTTCAGGTTAGTGTTAGGGTAGGTTTATGTTTAGTGTTCGGGTTAGGGTTAGGATTAGAGGGTTACTGTTTCGTTTAGGGTTAGGGTTAGGGTTAGTCTTCTAGTTAGGGTTAGGGTTAGGGTTAGGGTTAGGGTTACTGTTAGGGCTTGATTTTTGGTTAGGGTTAGGGTTAGGGTTAGGGTTAGGGTGAGGTTTAGGGTTAGGGTTAGGGTTACGATTTGGTTTCGGGTCGGGTTAGGGTTAGGGTTAGGGTTCCGGTTAGGGATAGGGTTAGGGTTAGGTTTAGGGTTCGGGTTAGGGTTAGGGTTCAGGTTAGGGTTCGTTTTCGGGCTAGGGTTAGGGTTAGGGGTAGGGTTAGGGTTAGGGTTAGGGTTAGGGTAAGGGTTAGGTTTTCGGTTAGGGATAAGGTTAGGGTTAGGGTCGGGTTTGGGTTCGGGTTCGGGTTTGGGTTAGGGTTAATGTTAGGGTTAGGGTTAGGGTTCAGGTTAGGGATAGGGTTAGGGTTAGGGTCGGGTTAGGGTTAGGGTTCAGGTTAGGGTTAAGGTTAGGTTTAGGGTTCGGGATAGGGTTAGGGTAGGTTAGGGTTAGGGTTAGGGTTAGGGTTCAAGTTATGGTTAGATTTTGGGTTCGGGTTCGGTTTTGGGTTCGTGTTAGGGTTTGGGTTCGGTTTAGGGTTAGGGGTCGGATTAGGGGTATGGTTAGGGTTAGGGTTAGGGTTAGGGTTAGGGGTTAGGGTTAGGGTTAGGGTTAGGGTTAGGGATAGGGTTAGGGTTAGGGTCGGGTTAGGGTTAGTGTTCGTGTTCCGGTCAGGGTTCGGGTTAGGGTAGGGTCAGGGTCAGGGTCAGGGTTTAGGGTTTAGGGTCAGGGTTAGGGGTGGGTCAGGGTCAGGTATTAGGGTTTAGGGTTAGGATTAGGGTCAGGGTCATGGTCAGGATCAGTGTCAGGGTCAGTGTCAGGGTTAGGGTTCGTGTTCGGTTGACGGTTCGGGTCGGGTTCCGGTTTGGGTTATGGATGGGGTTACGGTTAGGGTTCGGGTTAGGGTTAGGATTAGGGTTAGGTTAGGGTTAGGGTTAGGGTTAGGTTAGGGTTAGGGTTAGGGTTAGGGTTAGGGTTAGGGTTAGGGGTTAGGGTTAGGGTTAGGGTTAGGGTTAGGGATAGGGTTAGGGTTAGGGTCGGGTTAGGGTTAGTGTTCGTGTTCCGGTCAGGGTTCGGGTTAGGGTAGGGTCAGGGTCAGGGTCAGGGTTTAGGGTTTAGGGTCAGGGTTAGGGGTGGGTCAGGGTCAGGTATTAGGGTTTAGGGTTAGGATTAGGGTCAGGGTCATGGTCAGGATCAGTGTCAGGGTCAGTGTCAGGGTTAGGGTTCGTGTTCGGTTGACGGTTCGGGTCGGGTTCCGGTTTGGGTTATGAATGGTGTTACGGTTAGGGTTCGGGTTAGGGTTAGGATTAGGGTTAGGTTTCGGGCTAGGGTTAGGGTTCGGGGTAGGGTTAGATTTCGGGTTAGGGTTAGATTTTGGGTTCGGGTTCGGTTTTGGGTTCGTGTTAGGGTTAGGGTTCGGTTTAGGGTTAGGGGTCGGATTAGGGGTAGGGTTTGGGTTCGGGTTAGGGTTCGGGGTAGGGTTAGGGTTCGGGTTCGGGTTCGGAGTAGGGTTAGGGTTAGGGTAAAGTTTTGGGTTAGGGTTCGTGTTAGGGTTAGGGTTAGGGTTAGGGTTAGGTTTCGGGTTAGTGTTAGGGTGCGGGATCGGTTTTGCTTTAGGGTTCGGGTTCGGGTATCGTTTGGGTTATGGTTAGTGTTTGGCTTCGGGTTCGGGTTAGGTTTAGAGTTAGGGTTCGTGTTAGGGTTAGGGTTAGGGTTCGGATCAGGGTTAGGATTATGGTTAGGGTTAGGTTTCGGGTTCGGTTTAGGGTCAGGGTTAGGGTTAGGGTTCCGGTTAGGGATAGGGTTAGGGTTAGGGTCGGGTTAGGGTTAGGTTTCGGGTTCGGGTTAGGGTCAGGGTTAGGGTTAGGTTTCCGGTTAGAGATAGGGTTAGGGTTAGGGTCGGGTTAGGGTTAGGGTTCGGGTTCGGGTTAGGGATCCGGTTAGAGTTAGGGTTAGGGTTAGGGTTAGAGTTCGGGTTAGGGTTCGGGTTAGGGTTATGGTTTGGATTCGGGTTTGGGTTCATGTTAGGGTTAGGGTTTGGGTGAGGGTTCGGGTTAGGGTTAGGGTTCGGGTTCGGGTTCGGGTTAGGGTTAGGGTTAGTGTTCAAGTTAGGGAAAGGGTTAGGGTAAGGGTTGGGTTAGGGTTAGGGTTAGGGTTAGGGTTCGGATCAGGTTTAGGGTTAGGGTTAGGGTTAGGGTTAGAGTTCGGGTTAGGGTTCGGGTTAGGGTTATGGTTTGGATTCGGGTTTGGGTTCATGTTAGGGTTAGGGTTTGGGTGAGGGTTCGGGTTAGGGTTAGGGTTCGGGTTCGGGTACGGGTTAGGGTTAGGGTTAGTGTTCAAGTTAGGGAAAGGGTTAGGGTAAGGGTTGGGTTAGGGTTAGGGTTAGGGTTAGGGTTCGGATCAGGTTTAGGGTTAGGGTTATGGTTAGGTTTAGAGTTCGGGTTAGGGTTTGGGTTAGGGTTAGGGTTTGGATTCGGGTTCGGGTTAGGGTTAGGGTTAGGGTTAGGGTTCGGGTTAGTGTTATGGTTAGGGTTTGGGTTAGAGTTCGGGTTCAGGTTAGGGTTCGGTTTAGGGTTAGGGTTAGGGTTCGGGTTGGGGTTAGGGTTATGGTTAGGGTTAGGGTTAGGGTTAGGGTTAGGTTTCGGGTTAGGGTTAGTGTTAGAGTTACGGTTCGGGTTCGGGTTAGGGTTAGGGTTTGTGTTAGGGTTCCTCTTAGGGTTCGGTTTAGGGTTAGGGTTAGGGTTAGGTTTGGGTTAGGGTTAGGGTTTGGATTCGGTTTCGGGTTCGGGTTTGGGTTAGGGTTCGGGTGACGTGTAGGGCTAGGGTTAGGATTAGGTTTCGGTTACGGTTAGTGTTCAGGTTCGGTTTCGGGTTCAGGTTCTGGTTCGGGTTAGGGTTAGGGTTAGGGTTAGGGTTCGGGTTAGGGTTAGGGTTACTGTTAGGGCTAGGTTTTGGGTTAGGGTTCGTGTTAGGGTACGGGTTAGGGTTAGGGTTACGGTTAGGGTTAGGTTTCCGGTTAGGGATAGGGTTAGGGTTAGGGTCGGGTTAGGGTTAGGGTTCGGTTTAGGGTTAGGGGTCGGATTAGGGGTAGGGTTTGGGTTCGGGTTAGGGTTCGGGGTAGGGTTAGGGTTCGGGTTCGGGTTCGGAGTAGGGTTAGGGTTAGGGTAAAGTTTTGGGTTAGGGTTCGTGTTAGGGTTAGGGTTAGGATTACGGTTAGGGTTAGGTTTCGGGTTAGGGCTCGGGTTTGGGTTCGGGTTAGGGTTAGTGTTAGGGTTAGGGTTACGGTTAGAGTTCGGATTAGGGTTTGGGTTAGGGTTAGGGTTTGGATTCCGGTTCGGGTTCAGCTTAGGGTTAGGGTTAGGGTTTGGGTAGGGTTAGGGTTCAGGTTCGGAATATGGTTAGGGTTAGGGTTACGGTTAGTGTTAGGGTTAGGGTTCGGGTCAGGCTTAGGGTTCGGGTTCGGGTTAGTGTTAGCGTTAGGGTTAGGGTTAGAGTTCGGGTTAGGGTTTGCGTTAGGGTTAGGGTTTGGATTCGGGTTCGGGTTCAGGTTAGGGTTAGGGTTAGGGTTACGGTTCGGGTAGGGTTAGGGTTCGGGTTCGTGTTAGGGTTAGGGTTAGGGTTCGGGTTAGGGTTAGGGTTCAGGTTAGGGTTCGGGTTCGGGTTAGGGTTCGGGTTCAGGATTGGGTTCGGTTTCAGGTTAGGGTTAGGGTTAGGGTTATTGTTACGGTTCGGGTTAGGGTTAGGTTTAGGGTTACTGTTTCGTTTAGGGTTAGGGTTAGGGTTAGGGTTAGGGTTCAGGTTAGGGTTAGGGTTCGGGTTACGGTTAAGGGTTAGGGTTAGGGTTAGGGTTAGGGTTAGGGTTAGGGTTAGGTTAGGGTTAGGGTTAGGGTTAGGTTAGGGTTAGGGTTAGGGTTAGGGTTAGGGTTAGGGTTCCGGTTCTGATTATGATTAGGGTTAGGGTTAGGGTTAGGGTTAGGGTTAGGGTTAGGGTTAGGGTTCGGGTTAGGGTTAGGGTTCCGGTTCTGATTATGATTAGGGTTAGGGTTAGGGTTACGTTTAGGGTTAGGGTTACGATTCGGGTTCGGAGTTGGGTTAGGGTTAGGGTTAGGTTTCAGGTTTGGGATAGGTTTAGGGTTAGGGTCGGGTTAGGGTTAGGGTTCGGGTTATGTGTTCGGGTTTGGGTTCGTGTTAGGGATTCGGGTTCGTGTTCGGGTTAGGGTTCGGGTTCAGATTCATGTCATGGTTAGGGTTCGGGTTCCGGTCAGAGTTCGGGTTAGGGTAGGGTCAGGGTCAGGGTTTAAGGTTTAGGGTCAGGGTCAGTGTCAGGGTTAGGGTTGGGGTCAGGGTCAGGTATTAGGGTTTAGGGTTAGGATTAGCGTCAGGGTCATGGTCAGGATCAGTGTCAGGGTCAGTGTCAGGGTTAGGGTTCGTGTTCGGTTGACGGTTCGGGTCGGGTTCCGGTTTGGGTTATGGATGGGCTTACGGTTAGGGTTCGGGTTAGGGTTAGGATTAGGGTTAGGTTTCGGGCTAGGGTTAGGGTTCGGGGTAGGGTTAGAGTTCGGGTTAGGGTTAGATATTGGGTTCGGGTTCGGTTTTGGGTTCGTGTTAGGGTTAGGGTTCGGTTTAGGGTTAGGGGTCGGATTAGGGGTAGGGTTTGGGTTCGGGTTAGGGTTCGGGGTAGGGTTAGGGTTCGGGTTCGGGTTCGGAGTAGGGTTAGGGTTAGGGTAAAGTTTTGGGTTAGGGTTCGTGTTATGGTTAGGGTTAGGGTTAGGGTTAGGTTTCGGGTTAGTGTTAGCGTGCGGGATCGGTTTTGCTTTAGGGTTCGGGTTCGGGTATCGTTTGGGTTATGGTTAGTGTTTGGCTTCGGGTTTGGGTTAGGTTCAGAGTTAGGGTTCGTGTTAGGGTTAGGGTTAGAGTTCGGATCAGGTTTAGGGTTATGGTTAGGGTTAGTTTTCGGGTTCGGTTTCGGGTCAGGGTTAGGGTTAGGTTTCCGGTTAGGGATAGGGTTAGGGTTAGGGTTCGGGTTAGGGTTAGCGTTAGTGTTAGGGTTAGGGTTTAGGTTAGGGTTAGAGCGAGGTTTAGGGTTTGGGTTCGGGTTCGGGTTAGGGTTAGGGTTAGGGTTAGGGTAGGGTTACGGTTAGGGTTAGGGTTAGGTTTCGGGTTAGGGTTACGGTTCAGGTTAGGGTTCGGGTTCACGTTAGGGTTCGGGTTCGGGATTGGGTTCGGTTTTAGGTTAGGGTTAGGGTTAGGGTTAGGGTTAAGGTTACAGTTCGGGTTAGGGTACGGGTTCGGATTAGGGTTCGGGTTAGGGCTAGGGTTCGGGTTAGGGTTAGGGTTCGGGTTAGGGGTTCGGGTTTGGCTTGATGTTAGGGATTCGGGTTCGGGTTCGGGTTTGTGTTCGGGTTCAGATTCATGTCAGGGTTAGGGTTCGGGTTCCGGTTAGGGTTAGGGTTAGGGTTAGGGTTAGGGTTTGGGGTTAGGGTTAGGGTTAGGGTTAGGGTTAGGGATAGGGTTAGGGTTAGGGTCGGGTTAGGGTTAGTGTTCGTGTTCCGGTCAGGGTTCGGGTTAGGGTAGGGTCAGGGTCAGGGTCAGGGTTTAGGGTTTAGGGTCAGGGTTAGGGTTGGGTCAGGGTCAGGTATTAGGGTTTAGGGTTAGGATTAGGGTCAGGGTCATGGTCAGGATCAGGGTCAGGGTCAGTGTCAGGGTTAGGGTTTGTGTTCGGTTGACGGTTCGCATCGGGTTCCGTTTCGGGTTATGGATGGGGTTACGGTTAGGGTTCAGGTTAGGGTTAGGATTAGGGTTAGGTTTTGGGCTAGGGTTAGGGTTCGGGGTAGGGTTAGATTTCGGGTTAGGGTTAGATTTTGGGTTCGGGTTCGGTTTTGGGTTCGTGTTAGGGTTAGGGTTCGGTTTAGGGTTAGGGGTCGGATTAGGGGTAGGGTTTGGGTTCGGGTTAGGGTTCGGGGTAGGGTTAGGGTTCGGGTTCGGGTTCGGAGTAGGGTTAGGGTTAGGGTAAAGTTTTGGGTTAGGGTTCGTGTTAGGGTTAGGGTTAGGGTTAGGGTTAGGTTTCGGGTTAGTGTTAGGGTGCGGGATCGGTTTTGCTTTAGGGTTCGGGTTCAGGTATCGTTTGGGTTATGGTTAGTGTTTGGCTTCGGGTTCGGGTTAGGTTTAGAGTTAGGGTTCGTGTTAGGGTTAGGGTTAGGGTTCGGATCAGGGTTAGGATTATGGTTAGGGTTAGGTTTCGGGTTCGGTTTAGGGTCAGGGTTAGGGTTAGGGTTCCGGTTAGGGATAGGGTTAGGGTTAGGGTCGGGTTAGGGTTAGGTTTCGGGTTCGGGTTAGGGTCAGGGTTAGGGTTAGGTTTCCGGTTAGAGATAGGGTTAGGGTTAGGGTCGGGTTAGGGTTAGGGTTCGGGTTCGGGTTAGGGATCCGGTTAGGGTTAGGGTTAGGGTTAGGGTTAGAGTTCGGGTTAGGGTTCGGGTTAGGGTTATGGTTTGGATTCGGGTTTGGGTTCATGTTAGGGTTAGGGTTTGGGTGAGGGTTCGGGTTAGGGTTAGGGTTCGGGTTCGGGTTCGGGTTAGGGTTAGGGTTAGTGTTCAAGTTAGGGAAAGGGTTAGGGTAAGGGTTGGGTTAGGGTTAGGGTTAGGGTTAGGGTTCGGATCAGGTTTAGGGTTAGGGTTAGGGTTAGGGTTAGAGTTCTGGTTAGGGTTCGGGTTAGGGTTATGGTTTGGATTCGGGTTTGGGTTCATGTTAGGGTTAGGGTTTGGGTGAGGGTTCGGGTTAGGGTTAGGGTTCGGGTTCGGGTTCGGGTTAGGGTTAGGGTTAGTGTTCAAGTTAGGGAAAGGGTTAGGGTAAGGGTTGGGTTAGGGTTAGGGTTAGGGTTAGGGTTCGGATCAGGTTTAGGGTTAGGGTTAGGGTTAGGTTTAGAGTTCGGGTTAGGGTTTGGGTTAGGGTTAGGGTTTGGATTCGGGTTCGGGTTAGGGTTAGGGTTAGGGTTAGGGTTCGGGTTAGTGTTATGGTTAGGGTTTGGGTTAGAGTTCGGGTTCAGGTTAGGGTTCGGTTTAGGGTTAGGGTTAGGGTTCGGGTTGGGGTTAGGGTTATGGTTAGGGTTAGGGTTAGGGTTAGGGTTAGGGTTAGGTTTCGGGTTAGGGTTAGTGTTAGAGTTACGGTTCGGGTTCGGGTTAGGGTTAGGGTTTGTGTTAGGGTTCCTCTTAGGGTTTGGTTTAGGGTTAGGGTTAGGGTTAGGTTTGGGTTAGGGTTAGGGTTTGGATTCGGTTTCGGGTTCGGGTTTGGGTTAGGGTTCGGGTGACGTGTAGGGCTAGGGTTAGGATTAGGTTTCGGTTACGGTTAGTGTTCAGGTTCGGTTTCGGGTTCAGGTTCTGGTTCGGGTTAGGGTTAGGGTTAGGGTTAGGGTTAGGGTTCGGGTTAGGGTTAGGGTTACTGTTAGGGCTAGGTTTTGGGTTAGGGTTCGTGTTAGGGTACGGGTTAGGGTTAGGGTTACGGTTAGGGTTAGGTTTCCGGTTAGGGATAGGGTTAGGGTTAGGGTCGGGTTAGGGTTAGGGTTCGGTTTAGGGTTAGGGGTCGGATTAGGGGTAAGGTTTGGGTTCGGGTTCGGGTTCGGGGTAGGGTTAGGGTTCGGGTTCGGGTTCGGAGTAGGGTTAGGGTTAGGGTAAAGTTTTGGGTTAGGGTTCGTGTTAGGGTTAGGGTTAGGATTACGGTTAGGGTTAGGTTTCGGGTTAGGGCTCGGGTTTGGGTTCGGGTTAGGGTTAGTGTTAGGGTTAGGGTTACGGTTAGAGTTCGGATTAGGGTTTGGGTTAGGGTTAGGGTTTGGATTCCGGTTCGGGTTCAGCTTAGGGTTAGGGTTAGGGTTCGGGTAGGGTTAGGGTTCAGGTTCGGATTATGGTTAGGGTTAGGGTTACGGTTAGTGTTAGGGTTAGGGTTCGGGTTAGGCTTAGGGTTCGGGTTCGGGTTAGGGTTAGCGTTAGGGTTAGGGTTAGAGTTCGGGATAGGGTTTGCGTTAGGGTTAGGGTTTGGATTCGGGTTCGGGTTCAGGTTAGGGTTAGGGTTAGGGTTACGGTTCGGGTAGGGTTAGGGTTAGGGCTAGGGTTCGGGTTAGGGTTAGGGTTCGGGTTAGGGTTAGGGTTCAGGTTAGGGTTCGGGTTCGGGTTAGGGTTCGGTTTCAGGATTGGGTTCGGTTTCAGGTTAGGGTTAGGGTTAGGTTTATTGTTAGGGTTAGGGTTAGGGTTAGGGTTAGGGTTAGGGTTAGGGATAGGGTTAGGGTTAGTGTCGGGTTAGGGTTAGGGTTTGTGTTCCGGTCAGGGTTCGGGTTAGGGTAGGGTCAGGGTCAGGGTCAGGGTTTAGGGTTTAGGGTCAGGGTTAGGGTTGGGTCAGGGTCAGGTATTAGGGTTTAGGGTTAGGATTAGGGTCAGGGTCATGGTCAGGATCAGGGTCAGGGTCAGTGTCAGGGTTAGGGTTTGTGTTCGGTTGACGGTTCGCATCGGGTTCCGTTTCGGGTTATGGATGGGGTTACGGTTAGGGTTCAGGTTAGGGTTAGGATTAGGGTTAGGTTTTGGGCTAGGGTTAGGGTTCAGGGTAGGGTTAGAGTACGGGTTAGGTTTAGATTTTGGGTTCGGGTTCGGTTTTGGGTTCGTGTTAGGGTTAGGGTTCAGTTTAGGGTTACTGTGAGGTTTAGGGTTTGCGTTCGGGTTAGGTTTAGGTTTAGGGTTAGGGTTCGGGTTAGGGTTAGGGTTACGGTTCGGGTTCGGGGTAGGGTTAGGGTTTGTGTTAGGGTTCCTCGTAGGGTTCGGTTTAGGGTTAGGGTTAGGGTTAGGATTCAGGTTAGGGTTAGGGGTCGGGTTAGGGTTAGGGTTACTGTTAGGGTTAGGTTTTGGGTTAGGGTTCGTGTTAGGGTACGGGTTAGGGTTAGGGTTAGGGTTAGGGTTAGGGTTAGGGTTAGGTTTCCGGTTAGGGATAGGGTTAGGGTTAGGGTCGGGTTAGGGTTAGGGTTCGGGTTAGGGTTAAGGTTAGGGTTAGGGTTAGGGTTATGCTTAGGGTTACGATTCGGGTTCGGGTCGGGTTAGGGTTAGGGTTAGGGATCAGGTTAGGGAAAGGGTTAGGGTTAGGGTCGGGTTAGGGTTAGGGTTCAGGTTAGGGTTATGGTTATGGTTAGGGTTCGGGTTAGGATTAGGGTTAGGGTATCGTTAGGGTTAGGGTTAGGGATCGGGTTAGGGTTAGGGTTAGGGTAAGGGTTAGGTTTTCGGTTAGGGATAAGGTTAGGGTTAGGGTCGGGTTTGGGTTCGGGTTCGGGTTAGGGTTAGGGTTAATGTTAGGGTTAGGGTTAGGGTTCAGGTTAGGGATAGGGTTAGCGTTAGGGTCGGGTTAGGGATAGGGTTCAGGTTAGGGTTAAGGTTAGGTTTAGGGTTCGGGATAGGGTTAGGGTTAGGTTAGGGTTAGGGTTAGGGTTAGGGTTAGGGTTAGGTTTCAGGCTAGGGTTCGGGTTCGGGTTAGGGTTAGAGTTCAAGTTATGGTTAGATTTTGGGTTCGGTTTCGGTTTTGGGTTCGTGTTAGGGTTAGGGTTCTGTTTAGGGTTAGGGGTCAGATTAGGGGTAGGGTTTGGGTTCGGGTTAGGGTTCGGGGTAGGGTTAGGGTTAGGGTTCGGGATTCGGTTCGGTTTCAGGTTAGCGTTAGGGTTAGGGTTTTGGTTAGGGTTCGGGTTAGGCTTAGGTTTAGGGTAACTGTTTCGTTTAGGGTTAGGTTTAGGGGTAGGGTTCTAGTTATAGTTAGGGTTCGGGTTAGGGTTAGGGTTACTGTTAGGGTTAGGTTTTGGGTTAGGGTTCGTGTTAGGGTACGGGTTAGGGTTAGGGTTCGGGTTAGGGTTTGGTTTAGGGTTATATTTCGGGTATGGTTAGGGTTAGGGTTAGAGTTCCGGTTCGGATTCGGGTTCGGGTTAGGGTTCGGGTTAGGGCTAGGGTTCGGGTTAGGGTTAGGATTTGGGTTAGGGCTTCGGGTTTGGCTTCCGGTTAGGGATTCGTGTTAGGGCTAGGGTTCGGTTTAGGGTTAGGTTTCGGGTTAGGGTTACGGTTAGGGTTAGGGTTAGGTTTCCGGTTAGGGATAGGGTTAGGGTTAGGGTCGGGTTAGGGTTAGGGTTTAGGTTAGGGTTATGATTAGGGTTAGGGTTCGGGTTAGAATTAGGGTTAGGGTAGCGTTTGGGTTAGGGTTAGGGATCGGGTTTGGGTTAGGGTTAGGGTTAGGGTTAGGTTTTCGGTTAGGGATAGGGATAGGGTTAGGGTTAGGGTTAGGGTTAGGGTTAGGGTTAGGGTTACGGTTAGGGTTAGGGTTCACGTTAGAGTTCGGGTTCGCGTTAGGGTTCGGGTTCGGGATTGGGTTCGGTTTCAGGTTAGGGTTAGGGTTAGGGTTAGGGTTAGGGTTAGAGTTCCGGTTAGGGTTCGGGTTCGGATTAGGGTTCGGGTTAGGGCTAGGGTTAGGGTTAGGGTTAGGGGTTCGGGTTTGGCTTCGTGTTAGGGATTCGGGTTCGGGTTCGGGTTAGGGTTCGGGTTCGGGATTCGGTTCGGTTTCAGGTTAGCGTTAGGGTTAGGGTTTTGGTTAGGGTTCGGGTTAGGGTTAGGTTTAGGGTAACTGTTTCGTTTAGGGTTAGGGTTAGGGCTAGGGTTCTAGTTATAGTTAGGGTTCGGGTTAGGGTTAGGGTTACTGTTAGGGTTAGGTTTTGGGTTAGGGTTCGTGTTAGGGTACGGGTTAGGGTTAGGGTTCGGGTTAGGGTTTGGTTTAGGGTTATATTTCGGGTATGGTTAGGGTTAGGGTTAGAGTTCCGGTTAGGATTCGGGTTCGGGTTAGGGTTCGGGTTAGGGCTAGGGTTCGGGTTAGGGTTAGGATTTGGGTTAGGGGTTCGGGTTTGGCTTCCGGTTAGGGATTCGTGTTAGGGCTAGGGTTCGGTTTAGGGTTAGGTTTCGGGTTAGGGTTAGGGTTAGGGTTAGGGTTAGGTTTCCGGTTAGGGATAGGGTTAGGGTTAGGGTCGGGTTAGGGTTAGGATTTAGGTTAGGGTTATGGTTAGGGTTAGGGTTCGGGTTAGAATTAGGGTTAGAGTAGCGTTTGGGTTAGCGTTAGGGATCGGGTTAGGGTTAGGGTTAGGGTTAGGGTTAGGTTTTCGGTTAGGGATAGGGTTAGGATTAGGGTCGGGTTAGGGTTAGGGTTCGGGTTAGGGTTAGAGTTAATGTTAGGGTTAAGGTTAGGGTTCAGGTTAGGGATAGGGTTAGGGTTAGGGTGGGGTTAGGGTTAGGGTTCAGGTTAGGTTAAAGGTTAGGGTTAGGGTTAGCGTTAGGGTTAGGGTTAGGTTAGGGTTAGGGTGAGGGTTAGGTTAGGGTTAGGGTTAGGGTTAGGGTTAGGTTTTCGGTTAGGGATAGGGTTAGGATTAGGGTCGGGTTAGGGTTAGGGTTCGGGTTAGGGTTAGAGTTAATGTTAGGGTTAAGGTTAGGGTTCAGGTTAGGGATAGGGTTAGGGTTAGGGTGGGGTTAGGGTTAGGGTTAGGGTTAGGGTTAGGGTTAGGGTTAGGTTAGGGTTAGGGTTAGGGTTAGGTTAGGGTTAGGGTTAGGGTTAGGGTTAGGTTTTCGGTTAGGGATAGGGTTAGGATTAGGGTCGGGTTAGGGTTAGGGTTCGGGTTAGGGTTAGAGTTAATGTTAGGGTTAAGGTTAGGGTTCAGGTTAGGGATAGGGTTAGGGTTAGGGTGGGGTTAGGGTTAGGGTTCAGGTTAGGTTAAAGGTTAGGGTTAGGGTTAGGGTTAGGGTTAGGGTTAGGTTAGGGTTAGGGTTAGGGTTAGGTTAGGGTTAGGGTTCGGTTTCGGGCTAGGGTTAGGGTTCGGGATAGGGTTAGAGTTCAAGTTAGGGTTAGATTTTGGGTTCGGGTTCCGTTTTGGCTTCGTGTTAGGGTTAGGGTTCGGTTTAGGGTTAGGGGTCGGATTAGGGGTAGGGTTTGGGTTCGGGTTAGTGTTCGGGGTAGGGTTAGGTTTCGGGTTTGGTTTCGGAGTAGGGTTAGGGTTAGGGTAAAGTTTTGGGTTAGGGTTCGTGTTAGGGTTAGGGTTAGGATTAGGGATAGGGTTAGGGTTAGGGTTAGGGTTCGGGTTAGGGTTAGGGTTCAGGTTAGACTTCGGGTTCGCGTAAGGGTTCGGGTTCGGTATTGGGTTCGTTTTCAGGTTAGGGTTAGGGTTAGGGTTAGGGTTAGGGTTTCGATTGGGGTTCGGGTCGGGTTAGGGTTAGGGTTAGGGATCAGGTTAGGGATAGGGTTAGGGTTAGGGTCGGGTTAGGGTTAGGGTTCAGGTTAGGGTTATGGTTAGGGTTAGGGTTCGGGTTAGGATTAGGGATAGGGTAGCGTTAGGGTTAGGGTTAGGGATCGGGTTAGGGTTAGGGTTAGGGTTAGGGTTAGGTTTTCGGTTAGGGATAGGGTTAGGGTTAGGGTCGGGTTAGGATTAGGGTTCGGGTTAGGGTTAGGGTTAATGTTAGGGTTAGGGTTAGGGTTCAGGTTAGGGATAGGGTTAGGGTTAGGGTCGGGTTAGGGTTAGGGTTAGGATTAGGGATAGGGTTAGGTTTAGGGTTAGGGTTAGGGTTAGGTTTAGGTTAGGGTTAGGGTTAGGGTTAGGGTTAGGGTTAGGATTAGGGTTAGGGTTAGGGTTAGGGTTAGGGATAGGGTTAGGGTTAGGTTCGGGTTAGGGTTAGGGTTCAGGTTAGGGTTATGGTTAGGGTTAGGGTTCGGGTTAGGATTAGGGTTCGGGTAGCGTTTGGGTTAGGGTTAGGGATCGGGTTAGGGTTAGGGTTAGGGTTAGGGTTAGGTTTTCGGTTAGGGATAGGGTTAGGATTAGGGTCGGGTTAGGGTTAGGGTTCGGGTTAGGGTTAGAGTTAATGTTAGGGTTAAGGTTAGGTTTCAGGTTAGGGATAGGGTTAGGGTTAGGGTCGGGTTAGGGTTAGGGTTCAGGTTAGGGTTAAGGTTAGGGTTAGGGTTAGGGTTAGGGTTAGGTTAGGGTTAGGGTTAGGGTTAGGGTTAGGGTTAGGGTTAGTGTTAGGGTTAGGGTTAGGGTTAGGGTTAGGGTTAGTGTTAGGGTTAGGGTTACGGTTAGGGTTAGGGTTCAGGTTAGAGTTCGGGTTCGCGTTAAGGTTCGGGTTCGGGATTGGGTTTGGTTTCAGGTTAGGGTTAGGGTTAGGGTTAGGGTTAGGGTTAGAGTTCCGGTTAGGGTTCGGGTTCGGATTAGGGTTCGGGTTAGGGCTAGGGTTCGGGTTAGGGTTAGGGGTTCGGGTTTGGCTTCGTGTTAGGGATTCGGGTTCGGGTTCGGGTTAGGGTTCGGGTTCGGGATTGGGTTCGGTTTCAGGTTAGGGTTAGGGTTAGGGTTAGGGTTAGGGGTTCGGGTTTGGCTTCCGGTTAGGGATTCGTGTTAGGGCTAGGGTTCGGTTTAGGGTTAGGTTTCGGGTTAGGGTTAGGGTTAGGGTTAGGGTTAGGTTTCCGGTTAGGGATAGGGTTAGGGTTAGGGTCGGGTTAGGGTTAGGATTTAGGTTAGGGTTATGGTTAGGGTTAGGGTTCGGGTTAGAATTAGGGTTAGAGTAGCGTTTGGGTTAGCGTTAGGGATCGGGTTAGGGTTAGGGTTAGGGTTAGGGTTAGGTTTTCGGTTAGGGATAGGGTTAGGATTAGGGTCGGGTTAGGGTTAGGGTTCGGGTTAGGGTTAGAGTTAATGTTAGGGTTAAGGTTAGGGTTCAGGTTAGGGATAGGGTTAGGGTTAGGGTGGGGTTAGGGTTAGGGTTCAGGTTAGGTTAAAGGTTAGGGTTAGGGTTAGCGTTAGGGTTAGGGTTAGGTTAGGGTTAGGGTGAGGGTTAGGTTAGGGTTAGGGTTAGGGTTAGGGTTAGGTTTTCGGTTAGGGATAGGGTTAGGATTAGGGTCGGGTTAGGGTTAGGGTTCGGGTTAGGGTTAGAGTTAATGTTAGGGTTAAGGTTAGGGTTCAGGTTAGGGATAGGGTTAGGGTTAGGGTGGGGTTAGGGTTAGGGTTAGGGTTAGGGTTAGGGTTAGGGTTAGGTTAGGGTTAGGGTTAGGGTTAGGTTAGGGTTAGGGTTAGGGTTAGGGTTAGGTTTTCGGTTAGGGATAGGGTTAGGATTAGGGTCGGGTTAGGGTTAGGGTTCGGGTTAGGGTTAGAGTTAATGTTAGGGTTAAGGTTAGGGTTCAGGTTAGGGATAGGGTTAGGGTTAGGGTGGGGTTAGGGTTAGGGTTCAGGTTAGGTTAAAGGTTAGGGTTAGGGTTAGGGTTAGGGTTAGGGTTAGGTTAGGGTTAGGGTTAGGGTTAGGTTAGGGTTAGGGTTCGGTTTCGGGCTAGGGTTAGGGTTCGGGATAGGGTTAGAGTTCAAGTTAGGGTTAGATTTTGGGTTCGGGTTCCGTTTTGGCTTCGTGTTAGGGTTAGGGTTCGGTTTAGGGTTAGGGGTCGGATTAGGGGTAGGGTTTGGGTTCGGGTTAGTGTTCGGGGTAGGGTTAGGTTTCGGGTTTGGTTTCGGAGTAGGGTTAGGGTTAGGGTAAAGTTTTGGGTTAGGGTTCGTGTTAGGGTTAGGGTTAGGATTAGGGATAGGGTTAGGGTTAGGGTTAGGGTTCGGGTTAGGGTTAGGGTTCAGGTTAGACTTCGGGTTCGCGTAAGGGTTCGGGTTCGGTATTGGGTTCGTTTTCAGGTTAGGGTTAGGGTTAGGGTTAGGGTTAGGGTTTCGATTGGGGTTCGGGTCGGGTTAGGGTTAGGGTTAGGGATCAGGTTAGGGATAGGGTTAGGGTTAGGGTCGGGTTAGGGTTAGGGTTCAGGTTAGGGTTATGGTTAGGGTTAGGGTTCGGGTTAGGATTAGGGATAGGG
Organism: Ursus arctos; assembly: GCF_023065955.2. Taxonomy (NCBI): domain Eukaryota; kingdom Metazoa; phylum Chordata; class Mammalia; order Carnivora; family Ursidae; genus Ursus; species Ursus arctos. The sequence continues at coordinate 1,158,875 of NW_026622974.1, read as the reverse complement.
TAGCGTTAGGGTTAGGGTTAGGGATCGGGTTAGGGTTAGGGTTAGGGTTAGGGTTAGGTTTTCGGTTAGGGATAGGGTTAGGGTTAGGGTCGGGTTAGGATTAGGGTTCGGGTTAGGGTTAGGGTTAATGTTAGGGTTAGGGTTAGGGTTCAGGTTAGGGATAGGGTTAGGGTTAGGGTCGGGTTAGGGTTAGGGTTAGGATTAGGGATAGGGTTAGGTTTAGGGTTAGGGTTAGGGTTAGGTTTAGGTTAGGGTTAGGGTTAGGGTTAGGGTTAGGGTTAGGATTAGGGTTAGGGTTAGGGTTAGGGTTAGGGATAGGGTTAGGGTTAGGTTCGGGTTAGGGTTAGGGTTCAGGTTAGGGTTATGGTTAGGGTTAGGGTTCGGGTTAGGATTAGGGTTCGGGTAGCGTTTGGGTTAGGGTTAGGGATCGGGTTAGGGTTAGGGTTAGGGTTAGGGTTAGGTTTTCGGTTAGGGATAGGGTTAGGATTAGGGTCGGGTTAGGGTTAGGGTTCGGGTTAGGGTTAGAGTTAATGTTAGGGTTAAGGTTAGGTTTCAGGTTAGGGATAGGGTTAGGGTTAGGGTCGGGTTAGGGTTAGGGTTCAGGTTAGGGTTAAGGTTAGGGTTAGGGTTAGGGTTAGGGTTAGGTTAGGGTTAGGGTTAGGGTTAGGGTTAGGGTTAGGGTTAGTGTTAGGGTTAGGGTTAGGGTTAGGGTTAGGGTTAGTGTTAGGGTTAGGGTTACGGTTAGGGTTAGGGTTCAGGTTAGAGTTCGGGTTCGCGTTAAGGTTCGGGTTCGGGATTGGGTTTGGTTTCAGGTTAGGGTTAGGGTTAGGGTTAGGGTTAGGGTTAGAGTTCCGGTTAGGGTTCGGGTTCGGATTAGGGTTCGGGTTAGGGCTAGGGTTCGGGTTAGGGTTAGGGGTTCGGGTTTGGCTTCGTGTTAGGGATTCGGGTTCGGGTTCGGGTTAGGGTTCGGGTTCGGGATTCGGTTCGGTTTCAGGTTAGCGTTAGGGTTAGGGTTTTGGTTAGGGTTCGGGTTAGGGTTAGGTTTAGGGTAACTGTTTCGTTTAGGGTTAGGGTTAGGGGTAGGGTTCTAGTTATAGTTAGGGTTCGGGTTAGGGTTACTGTTAGGGTTAGGTTTTGGGTTAGGGTTCGTGTTAGGGTACGGGTTAGGGTTAGGGTTCGGGTTAGGGTTTGGTTTAGGGTTATATTTCGGGTATGGTTAGGGTTAGGGTTAGAGTTCCGGTTAGGATTCGGGTTCGGGTTAGGGTTCGGGTTAGGGCTAGGGTTCGGGTTAGGGTTAGGATTTGGGTTAGGGCTTCGGGTTTGGCTTCCGGTTAGGGATTCGTGTTAGGGCTAGGGTTCGGTTTAGGGTTAGGTTTCGGTTTAGGGTTACGGTTAGGGTTAGGCTTAGGTTTCCGGTTAGGGATAGGGTTAGGGTTAGGGTCGGGTTAGGGTTAGGGTTTAGGTTAGGGTTATGATTAGGGTTAGGGTTCGGGTTAGAATTAGGGTTAGGGTAGCGTTTGGGTTAGGGTTAGGGATCGGGTTTGGGTTAGGGTTAGGGTTAGGGTTAGGTTTTCGGTTAGGGATAGGGATAGGGTTAGGGTTAGGGTTAGGGTTAGGGTTACGGTTAGGGTTAGGGTTCAGGTTAGAGTTCGGGTTCGCGTTAGGGTTCGGGTTCGGGATTGGGTTCGGTTTCAGGTTAGGGTTAGGGTTAGGGTTAGGGTAGGGTTAGAGTTCCGGTTAGGGTTCGGGTTCGGATTAGGGTTCGGGTTAGGGCTAGGGTTAGGGTTAGGGTTAGGGGTTCGGGTTTGGCTTCGTGTTAGGGATTCGGGTTCGGGTTCGGGTTAGGGTTCGGGTTCGGGATTCGGTTTGGTTTCAGGTTAGCGTTAGGGTTAGGGTTTTGGTTAGGGTTCGGGTTAGGGTTAGGTTTAGGGTAACTGTTTCGTTTAGGGTTAGGGTTAGGGCTAGGGTTCTAGTTATAGTTAGGGTTCGGGTTAGGGTTAGGGTTACTGTTAGGGTTTGGTTTTGGGTTAGGGTTCGTGTTAGGGTACGGGTTAGGGTTAGGGTTCGGGTTAGGGTTTGGTTTAGGGTTATATTTCGGGTATGGTTAGGGTTAGGGTTAGAGTTCCGGTTAGGATTCGGGTTCGGGTTAGGGTTCGGGTTAGGGCTAGGGTTCGGGTTAGGGTTAGGATTTGGGTTAGGGGTTCGGGTTTGGCTTCCGGTTAGGGATTCGTGTTAGGGCTAGGGTTCGGTTTAGGGTTAGGTTTCGGGTTAGGGTTAGGGTTAGGGTTAGGTTTCCGGTTAGGGATAGGGTTAGGGTCGGGTTAGGGTTAGGATTTAGGTTAGGGTTATGGTTAGGGTTAGGGTTCGGGTTAGAATTAGGGTTAGAGTAGCGTTTGGGTTAGCGTTAGGGATCGGGTTAGGGTTAGGGTTAGGGTTAGGGTTAGGTTTTCGGTTAGGGATAGGGTTAGGATTAGGGTCGGGTTAGGGTTAGGGTTCGGGTTAGGGTTAGAGTTAATGTTAGGGTTAAGGTTAGGGTTCAGGTTAGGGATAGGGTTAGGGTTAGGGTGGGGTTAGGGTTAGGGTTCAGGTTAGGTTAAAGGTTAGGGTTAGGGTTAGGGTTAGGGTTAGGGTTAGGTTAGGGTTAGGGTTAGGGTTAGGTTAGGGTTAGGGTTAGGGTTAGGTTTTCGGTTAGGGATAGGGTTAGGATTAGGGTCGGGTTAGGGTTAGGGTTCGGGTTAGGGTTAGAGTTAATGTTAGGGTTAAGGTTAGGGTTCAGGTTAGGGATAGGGTTAGGGTTAGGGTGGGGTTAGGGTTAGGGTTCAGGTTAGGTTAAAGGTTAGGGTTAGGGTTAGGGTTAGGGTTAGGGTTAGGTTAGGGTTAGGGTTAGGGTTAGGTTAGGGTTAGGGTTCGGTTTCGGGCTAGGGTTAGGGTTCGGGATAGGGTTAGAGTTCAAGTTAGGGTTAGATTTTGGGTTCGGGTTCCGTTTTGGCTTCGTGTTAGGGTTAGGGTTCGGTTTAGGGTTAGGGGTCGGATTAGGGGTAGGGTTTGGGTTCGGCTTAGGGTTCGGGGTAGGGTTAGGTTTCGGGTTTGGTTTCGGAGTAGGGTTAGGGTTAGGGTAAAGTTTTGGGTTAGGGTTCGTGTTAGGGTTAGGGTTAGGATTAGGGATAGGGTTAGGGTTAGGGTTCGGATTAGGGTTAGGGTTCAGGTTAGACTTCGGGTTCGCGTTAGGGTTCGGGTTCGGTATTGGGTTCGTTTTCAGGTTAGGGTTAGGGTTAGGGTTAGGGTTAGGGTTTCGATTGGGGTTCGGGTCGGGTTAGGGTTAGGGTTAGGGATCAGGTTAGGGATAGGGTTAGGGTTAGGGTCGGGTTAGGGTTAGGGTTCAGGTTAGGGTTATGGTTAGGGTTAGGGTTCGGGTTAGGATTAGGGATAGGGTAGCATTAGGGTTAGGGTTAGGGATCGGGTTAGGGTTAGGGTTAGGGTTAGGGTTAGGTTTTCGGTTAGGGATAGGGTTAGGGTTAGGGTCGGGTTAGGATTAGGGTTCGGGTTAGGGTTAGGGTTAATGTTAGGGTTAGGGTTAGGGTTCAGGTTAGGGATAGGGTTAGGGTTAGGGTCGGGTTAGGGTTAGGGTTAGGATTAGGGATAGGGTTAGGTTTAGGGTTAGGGTTAGGGTTAGGTTTAGGTTAGGGTTAGGGTTAGGGTTAGGGTTAGGGTTAGGATTAGGGTTAGGGTTAGGGTTAGGGTTAGGGATAGGGTTAGGGTTAGGTTCGGGTTAGGGTTAGGGTTCAGGTTAGGGTTATGGTTAGGGTTAGGGTTCGGGTTAGGATTAGGGTTCGGGTAGCGTTTGGGTTAGGGTTAGGGATCGGGTTAGGGTTAGGGTTAGGGTTAGGGTTAGGTTTTCGGTTAGGGATAGGGTTAGGATTAGGGTCGGGTTAGGGTTAGGGTTCGGGTTAGGGTTAGAGTTAATGTTAGGGTTAAGGTTAGGTTTCAGGTTAGGGATAGGGTTAGGGTTAGGGTCGGGTTAGGGTTAGGGTTCAGGTTAGGGTTAAGGTTAGGGTTAGGGTTAGGGTTAGGGTTAGGTTAGGGTTAGGGTTAGGGTTAGGGTTAGGGTTAGGGTTACGGTTAGGGTTAGGGTTCAGGTTAGAGTTCGGGTTCGCGTTAGGGTTCGGGTTCGGGATTGGGTTTGGTTTCAGGTTAGGGTTAGGGTTAGGGTTAGGGTTAGGGTTAGAGTTCCGGTTAGGGTTCGGGTTCGGATTAGGGTTCGGGTTAGGGCTAGGGTTCGGGTTAGGGTTAGGGGTTCGGGTTTGGCTTCGTGTTAGGGATTCGGGTTCGGGTTCGGGTTAGGGTTCGGGTTCGGGATTCGGTTCGGTTTCAGGTTAGCGTTAGGGTTAGGGTTTTGGTTAGGGTTCGGGTTAGGGTTAGGTTTAGGGTAACTGTTTCGTTTAGGGTTAGGGTTAGGGCTAGGGTTCTAGTTATAGTTAGGGTTCGGGTTAGGGTTACTGTTAGGGTTAGGTTTTGGGTTAGGGTTCGTGTTAGGGTACGGGTTAGGGTTAGGGTTCGGGTTAGGGTTTGGTTTAGGGTTATATTTCGGGTATGGTTAGGGTTAGGGTTAGAGTTCCGGTTAGGATTCGGGTTCGGGTTAGGGTTCGGGTTAGGGCTAGGGTTCGGGTTAGGGTTAGGATTTGGGTTAGGGCTTCGGGTTTGGCTTCCGGTTAGGGATTCGTGTTAGGGCTAGGGTTCGGTTTAGGGTTAGGTTTCGGGTTAGGGTTACGGTTAGGGTTAGGCTTAGGTTTCCGGTTAGGGATAGGGTTAGGGTTAGGGTCGGGTTAGGGTTAGGGTTTAGGTTAGGGTTATGATTAGGGTTAGGGTTCGGGTTAGAATTAGGGTTAGGGTAGCGTTTGGGTTAGGGTTAGGGATCGGGTTTGGGTTAGGGTTAGGGTTAGGGTTAGGTTTTCGGTTAGGGATAGGGATAGGGTTAGGGTTAGGGTTAGGGTTAGGGTTACGGTTAGGGTTAGGGTTCAGGTTAGAGTTCGGGTTCGCGTTAGGGTTCGGGTTCGGGATTGGGTTCGGTTTCAGGTTAGGGTTAGGGTTAGGGTTAGGGTTAGAGTTCCGGTTAGGGTTCGGGTTCGGATTAGGGTTCGGGTTAGGGCTAGGGTTAGGGTTAGGGTTAGGGGTTCGGGTTTGGCTTCGTGTTAGGGATTCGGGTTCGGGTTCGGGTTAGGGTTCGAGTTCGGGATTCGGTTCGGTTTCAGGTTAGCGTTAGGGTTAGGGTTTTGGTTAGGGTTCGGGTTAGGGTTAGGTTTAGGGTAACTGTTTCGTTTAGGGTTAGGGTTAGGGCTAGGGTTCTAGTTATAGTTAGGGTTCGGGTTAGGGTTAGGGTTACTGTTAGGGTTAGGTTTTGGGTTAGGGTTCGTGTTAGGGTACGGGTTAGGGTTAGGGTTCGGGTTAGGGTTTGGTTTAGGGTTATATTTCGGGTATGGTTAGGGTTAGGGTTAGAGTTCCGGTTAGGATTCGGGTTCGGGTTAGGGTTCGGGTTAGGGCTAGGGTTCGGGTTAGGGTTAGGATTTGGGTTAGGGGTTCGGGTTTGGCTTCCGGTTAGGGATTCGTGTTAGGGCTAGGGTTCGGTTTAGGGTTAGGTTTCGGGTTAGGGTTAGGGTTAGGGTTAGGGTTAGGTTTCCGGTTAGGGATAGGGTTAGGGTTAGGGTCGGGTTAGGGTTAGGATTTAGGTTAGGGTTATGGTTAGGGTTAGGGTTCGGGTTAGAATTAGGGTTAGAGTAGCGTTTGGGTTAGCATTAGGGATCGGGTTAGGGTTAGGGTTAGGGTTAGGGTTAGGTTTTCGGTTAGGGATAGGGTTAGGATTAGGGTCGGGTTAGGGTTAGGGTTCGGGTTAGGGTTAGAGTTAATGTTAGGGTTAAGGTTAGGGTTCAGGTTAGGGATAGGGTTAGGGTTAGGGTGGGGTTAGGGTTAGGGTTCAGGTTCGGTTAAAGGTTAGGGTTAGGGTTAGGGTTAGGGTTAGGGTTAGGGTTAGGTTAGGGTTAGGGTTAGGGTTAGGTTAGGGTTAGGGTTAGGGTTAGGGTTAGGTTTTCGGTTAGGGATAGGGTTAGGATTAGGGTCGGGTTAGGGTTAGGGTTCGGGTTAGGGTTAGAGTTAATGTTAGGGTTAAGGTTAGGGTTCAGGTTAGGGATAGGGTTAGGGTTAGGGTGGGGTTAGGGTTAGGGTTCAGGTTAGGTTAAAGGTTAGGGTTAGGGTTAGGGTTAGGGTTAGGGTTAGGTTAGGGTTAGGGTTAGGGTTAGGTTAGGGTTAGGGTTCGGTTTCGGGCTAGGGTTAGGGTTCGGGATAGGGTTAGAGTTCAAGTTAGGGTTAGATTTTGGGTTCGGGTTCCGTTTTGGCTTCGTGTTAGGGTTAGGGTTCGGTTTAGGGTTAGGGGTCGGATTAGGGGTAGGGTTTGGGTTCGGGTTAGTGTTCGGGGTAGGGTTAGGTTTCGGGTTTGGTTTCGGAGTAGGGTTAGGGTTAGGGTAAAGTTTTGGGTTAGGGTTCGTGTTAGGGTTAGGGTTAGGATTAGGGATAGGGTTAGGGTTAGGGTTAGGGTTCGGGTTAGGGTTAGGGTTCAGGTTAGACTTCGGGTTCGCATTAGGGTTCGGGTTCGGTATTGGGTTCGTTTTCAGGTTAGGGTTAGGGTTAGGGTTAGGGTTAGGATTAGGGTTAGGGTTAGGGTTAGGGTTAGGGATAGGGTTAGGGTTAGGTTCGGGTTAGGGTTAGGGTTCAGGTTAGGGTTATGGTTAGGGTTAGGGTTCGGGTTAGGATTAGGGTTCGGGTAGCGTTTGGGTTAGGGTTAGGGATCGGGTTAGGGTTAGGGTTAGGGTTAGGGTTAGGTTTTCGGTTAGGGATAGGGTTAGGATTAGGGTCGGGTTAGGGTTAGGGTTCGGGTTAGGGTTAGAGTTAATGTTAGGGTTAAGGTTAGGTTTCAGGTTAGGGATAGGGTTAGGGTTAGGGTCGGGTTAGGGTTAGGGTTCAGGTTAGGGTTAAGGTTAGGGTTAGGGTTAGGGTTAGGGTTAGGTTAGGGTTAGGGTTAGGGTTAGGGTTAGGGTTAGGGTTACGGTTAGGGTTAGGGTTCAGGTTAGAGTTCGGGTTCGCGTTAGGGTTCGGGTTCGGGATTGGGTTTGGTTTCAGGTTAGGGTTAGGGTTAGGGTTAGGGTTAGGGTTAGAGTTCCGGTTAGGGTTCGGGTTCGGATTAGGGTTCGGGTTAGGGCTAGGGTTCGGGTTAGGGTTTGGGGTTCGGGTTTGGCTTCGTGTTAGGGATTCGGGTTCGGGTTCGGGTTAGGGTTCGGGTTCGGGATTCGGTTCGGTTTCAGGTTAGCGTTAGGGTTAGGGTTTTGGTTAGGGTTCGGGTTAGGGTTAGGTTTAGGGTAACTGTTTCGTTTAGGGTTAGGGTTAGGGCTAGGGTTCTAGTTATAGTTAGGGTTCGGGTTAGGGTTACTGTTAGGGTTAGGTTTTGGGTTAGGGTTCGTGTTAGGGTACGGGTTAGGGTTAGGGTTCGGGTTAGGGTTTGGTTTAGGGTTATATTTCGGGTATGGTTAGGGTTAGGGTTAGAGTTCCGGTTAGGATTCGGGTTCGGGTTAGGGTTCGGGTTAGGGCTAGGGTTCGGGTTAGGGTTAGGATTTGGGTTAGGGCTTCGGGTTTGGCTTCCGGTTAGGGATTCGTGTTAGGGCTAGGGTTCGGTTTAGGGTTAGGTTTCGGGTTAGGGTTACGGTTAGGGTTAGGCTTAGGTTTCCGGTTAGGGATAGGGTTAGGGTTAGGGTCGGGTTAGGGTTAGGGTTTAGGTTAGGGTTATGATTAGGGTTAGGGTTCGGGTTAGAATTAGGGTTAGGGTAGCGTTTGGGTTAGGGTTAGGGATCGGGTTTGGGTTAGGGTTAGGGTTAGGGTTAGGTTTTCGGTTAGGGATAGGGATAGGGTTAGGGTTAGGGTTAGGGTTAGGGTTACGGTTAGGGTTAGGGTTCACGTTAGAGTTCGGGTTCGCGTTAGGGTTCGGGTTCGGGATTGGGTTCGGTTTCAGGTTAGGGTTAGGGTTAGGGTTAGGGTTAGAGTTCCGGTTAGGGTTCGGGTTCGGATTAGGGTTCGGGTTAGGGCTAGGGTTAGGGTTAGGGTTAGGGGTTCGGGTTTGGCTTCGTGTTAGGGATTCGGGTTCGGGTTCGGGTTAGGGTTCGAGTTCGGGATTCGGTTCGGTTTCAGGTTAGCGTTAGGGTTAGGGTTTTGGTTAGGGTTCGGGTTAGGGTTAGGTTTAGGGTAACTGTTTCGTTTAGGGTTAGGGTTAGGGCTAGGGTTCTAGTTATAGTTAGGGTTCGGGTTAGGGTTAGGGTTACTGTTAGGGTTAGGTTTTGGGTTAGGGTTCGTGTTAGGGTACGGGTTAGGGTTAGGGTTCGGGTTAGGGTTTGGTTTAGGGTTATATTTCGGGTATGGTTAGGGTTAGGGTTAGAGTTCCGGTTAGGATTCGGGTTCGGGTTAGGGTTCGGGTTAGGGCTAGGGTTCGGGTTAGGGTTAGGATTTGGGTTAGGGGTTCGGGTTTGGCTTCCGGTTAGGGATTCGTGTTAGGGCTAGGGTTCGGTTTAGGGTTAGGTTTCGGGTTAGGGTTAGGGTTAGGGTTAGGGTTAGGTTTCCGGTTAGGGATAGGGTTAGGGTTAGGGTCGGGTTAGGGTTAGGATTTAGGTTAGGGTTATGGTTAGGGTTAGGGTTCGGTTTAGAATTAGGGTTAGAGTAGCGTTTGGGTTTGCATTAGGGATCGGGTTAGGGTTAGGGTTAGGGTTAGGGTTAGGTTTTCGGTTAGGGATAGGGTTAGGATTAGGGTCGGGTTAGGGTTAGGGTTCGGGTTAGGGTTAGAGTTAATGTTAGGGTTAAGGTTAGGGTTCAGGTTAGGGATAGGGTTAGGGTTAGGGTGGGGTTAGGGTTAGGGTTCAGGTTCGGTTAAAGGTTAGGGTTAGGGTTAGGGTTAGGGTTAGGGTTAGGTTAGGGTTAGGGTTAGGGTTAGGTTAGGGTTAGGGTTAGGGTTAGGGTTAGGTTTTCGGTTAGGGATAGGGTTAGGATTAGGGTCGGGTTAGGGTTAGGGTTCGGGTTAGGGTTAGAGTTAATGTTAGGGTTAAGGTTAGGGTTCAGGTTAGGGATAGGGTTAGGGTTAGGGTGGGGTTAGGGTTAGGGTTCAGGTTAGGTTAAAGGTTAGGGTTAGGGTTAGGGTTAGGGTTAGGGTTAGGTTAGGGTTAGGGTTAGGGTTAGGTTAGGGTTAGGGTTCGGTTTCGGGCTAGGGTTAGGGTTCGGGATAGGGTTAGAGTTCAAGTTAGGGTTAGATTTTGGGTTCGGGTTCCGTTTTGGCTTCGTGTTAGGGTTAGGGTTCGGTTTAGGGTTAGGGGTCGGATTAGGGGTAGGGTTTGGGTTCGGGTTAGTGTTCGGGGTAGGGTTAGGTTTCGGGTTTGGTTTCGGAGTAGGGTTAGGGTTAGGGTAAAGTTTTGGGTTAGGGTTCGTGTTAGGGTTAGGGTTAGGATTAGGGATAGGGTTAGGGTTAGGGTTAGGGTTCGGGTTAGGGTTAGGGTTCAGGTTAGACTTCGGGTTCGCGTTAGGGTTCGGGTTCGGTATTGGGTTCGTTTTCAGGTTAGGGTTAGGGTTAGGGTTAGGGTTAGGATTAGGGTTAGGGTTAGGGTTAGGGTTAGGGATAGGGTTAGGGTTAGGTTCGGGTTAGGGTTAGGGTTCAGGTTAGGGTTATGGTTAGGGTTAGGGTTCGGGTTAGGATTAGGGTTCGGGTAGCGTTTGGGTTAGGGTTAGGGATCGGGTTAGGGTTAGGGTTAGGGTTAGGGTTAGGTTTTCGGTTAGGGATAGGGTTAGGATTAGGGTCGGGTTAGGGTTAGGGTTCGGGTTAGGGTTAGAGTTAATGTTAGGGTTAAGGTTAGGTTTCAGGTTAGGGATAGGGTTAGGGTTAGGGTTCGGGTTAGGTTTCCGGTTAGGGATAGGTTTAGGGTTAGGGTCGTGTTGGGGTTAGGGTTCGGGTTCGGGTTAGGGTTAGGGTTAGGTTTCCGGTTAGGGTTAGGGTTAGGGTTAGGGTTAGGTTTAGAGTACGGGTTAGGGTTAGGGTTAGGGTTAGGGTTAGGGTTAGGGTTAGGTTTTCGGTTAGGGATAGGTTTAGGGTTAGGGTCGGGTTAGGATAAGGGTTCAGGTCAGGGTTAGGGTTAATGTTAGGGTTAGGGTTAGGTATCAGGTTAGGGATAGGGTTAGGGTTAGGGTCGGGTTAGGGTTAGGGTTCAGGTTAGGGTTAAGGTTAGGGTTAGGGTTAGGGTTAGGGTTAGGTTTAGGTTAGGGTTAGGGTTAGGGTTAAGGTTAGGGTTAGGGTTAGGGTTAGGGTTAGGGTTAGGTTTAGGTTAGGGTTAGGGTTAGGGTTAGGGTTAGGTTTCAGGCTAGGGTTGGAGTTCGGGATAGGGTTAGAGTTCAAGTTAGGGTTAGATTTTGGGTTCGGGTTCGGTTTTGGGTTCGTGTTAGGGTTAGGGTTCGGTTTAGGGTTAGGGGTTAGGGTTAGGGGTAGGGTTTGGGTTCGGGTTAAGGTTCGGGGTAGGGTTAGGGTTCGGGTTCGGTTTCGGAGTAGGGTTAGGGTTAGGGTAAAGTTTTGTGTTAGGGTTCGTGTTAGGGTTAGGGTTAGGATTACGGTTAGGGTTAGGTTTCGGGTTAGGGCTCGGGTTTGGGTTCGGGTTAGGGTTAGTGTTAGGGTTAGGGTTAGGGTTAGAGTTCGGATTAGGGTTTGGGTTAGGGTTAGGGTTTGGATTCGGGTCGGGTTCAGGTTAGGGTTAGGGTTAGGGTTCGGGTAGGGTTAGGGTTCAGGTTCGGATTATGGTTAGGGTTAGGGTTACGGTTAGTGTTAGGGTTAGGGTTCGGGTTAGGGTTAGGGTTCGGGTTCGGGTTAGGGTTAGCGTTAGGGTTAGGGTTAGAGTTCAGGTTAGGGTTTGCGTTAGGGTTAGGGTTTGGATTCGGGTTCGGGTTCAGGTTAGGGTTAGGGTTAGGGTTACGGTTTGGGTAGGGTTAGGGTTCGGGTTCGGTTATGGTTAGGGTTAGGGTTAGGGTTAGGGTTAGGGTTCGGGTTAGGGTTAGGGTTCAGGTTAGGGTTCGGGTTAGGGTTAGGGTTAGGGTTAGGGTTCAGGTTAGGGTTAGGGTTCGGGTTAGGGTTAAGGTTAGGGTTAGGGTTAGGGTTAGGGTTAGGGTTACGATTCGGGTTCGGAGTTGGGTTAGGGTTAGGGTTAGGTTTCAGGTTTGGGATAGGTTTAGGGTTAGGGTCGGGTTAGGGTTACGGTTCGGGTTATGTGTTCGGGTTTGGGTTCGTGTTAGGGATTCGGGTTCGTGTTCGGGATAGGGTTCGGGTTCAGATTCATGTCATGGTTAGGGTTCGGTTTCCGGTCAGGGTTCGGGTTAGGGTAGGGTCAGGGTCAGGGTCAGGGTTTAAGGTTTAGTGTCAGGGTCAGGGTCAGGGTTAGGGTTGGGGTCAGGGTCAGGTATTAGGGTTTAGGGTTAGGATTAGGGTCAGGGTCATGATCAGGATCAGGGTCAGGGTCAGTGTCAGGGTTAGGGTTCGTGTTCGGTTGACGGTTCGGGTCGGGTTCAGGTTTGGCTTATGGATGGGGTTACGGTTAGGGTTCGGGTTCGGGTTAGGATTAGGGTTTGGTTTCGGGCTAGGGTTAGGTTTCGGGGTAGGGTTAGAGTTCGGGTTAGGGTTAGATATTGGGTTCGGGTTCGGTTTTGGGTTCGTGTTAGGGTTAGGGTTCGGTTTAGGGTTAGGTTTCGGGTTAGGGTTAGGGTGCGGGATCGGTTTTGGTTTAGGGTTCGGGTTTGGGTATCGTTTGGGTTATGGTTAGTGTTTGGCTTCGGGTTCGGGTTAGGTTTAGAGTTAGGGTTCGTGTTAGGGTTAGGGTTAGGGTTCGGATCAGGGTTAGGGTTATGGTTAGGGTTAGGTTACGGGTTCGGTTTAGGGTCAGGGTTAGGGTTAGGGTTCCGGTTAGGGATAGGGTTAGGGTTAGGGTCGGGTTAGGGTAAGGTTTCGGGTTCGGGTAAGGGTTAGGGTTAGGTTTCCGGTTAGGGATAGGGTTAGGGTTAGGGTTAGGGTCGGGTTAGGGTAAGGGTTCGGGCTCGGGTTAGGGATCCGGTTAGGGTTAGGGTTAGGGTTAGGGTTAGAGTTCGGATTAGGGTTCGGGTTAGGTGTATGGTTTGGATTCGGGTTCGGGTTCATGTTAGTGTTAGGGTTTGGGTGAGGGTTCGGGTTAGGGTTAGGGTTCGGGTTCGGGTTAGGGTTAGGGTTAGTGTTCAAGTTAGGGAAAGGGTTAGGTTAAGGGTCGGGTTAGGGTTAGGGTTAGGGTTAGGATTAGGGATCGGATCAGGTTTAGGGTTAGGGTTAGGGTTAGGTTTAGAGTTCGGGTTAGGGTTTGGGTTAGGGTTAGGGTTAGGGTTCGGGTTAGTGGTATGGTTAGGGTTCGCGTTAGGGTTCGGGTTCATGTTAGGGTTCGGGTTAGGGTTAGGGTTAGGGTTAGGGTTCGGGTTAGGGTTCGTTTTCAGGTTAGGGTTCGGGTTAGGGTTAGGGTTAGGGTTAGGGTTCGGGTTCGGGTAGGGTTCGGGTTAGGGTTCGGGTTCGGGTTAGGGTTAGGGTTAGGGTTAGGATTAGTGGTAGGGTTCGGGTTAGGGCCTGGGTTCTGCTTAGGGTTATGTTTCGGTTTAGGGTTAGGGTTCGGGTTAGGGTTCTGGTTCGTGTAGGGTACGGTTAGGGTTCGGGTTAAGGTTTGTGTTAGGCTGAGGGTTAGTGTTAGGGTTACGGTTAGGGTTCAGGTTACGCTTCGGGTTTGGGTTTGAGTAAGGGTGAGGGTAAGGGTTAGGATTAGGTTAGGGTTAGGGTTAGGGTTCGAGTTAGGGTTCGGGTTAGAGTTCGGGTAGGGTTAGGGTTAGGGTTAGGGTTCCGTTTAGGGTTCGGGTTAGGGTTAGGGTTTGGGTTAGGGCTAGGCTTCGGTTTAGGATTAGGGTTCGGGTTAGGGGTTTGGTTAGGGATCAGGTTAGGGTTAGGGTGAGGGTTACGGGTTAGGGTTAGGGTTAGGGTTCGGGTTAGGGTCAGGGTAATGGTCAGGATCAGGTTCAGGGTCTGGGTCTGGGTATAGGGTTTGGGTTCCAGTTAGGGTACGGGTCGGGTAAGAGATCACAGTGCACAGGCACCGACTGAGCCCTTCCCTCATCCCGGCGGTTTTGCAGCAGGACTTCAACCCGAACGAACCCAGCCCGGAGAACCCCTGGGGCAAAAACGGCTTCCGACAAGCAATATGCTCTTGCTGTGGAAAACCTATCCCAAGTGGGGGTAGCCAGGTAAACAAAATGCCACAAACCCAGGTGAAAGAAACAACATTGCCCAGGCATGGTCTAAGCCCCTCACCTCGTCCCTGTGCTTTTGGGAGACCGAGGGACACCCGAGGCCAACGGCACTGAGACCCATTTGGCAAAAAGCCGGCTTCCCACGGAAACAGTTTTCCTGAGGTGCAGACCGTCTCACAAGTGGTTGTGGCAAGGTGAAGCAAATGCCATCCACGTTTCTTGAAGAAACCACAGTGCCCAGCCATGTTCTAAGCCCTCCCATCCTCCCTGGGATTCTGGCAGCACGAGTGAAAACAGAGGAGCACAGTACTGGAACCCGTTTGACAAAAACCGGCTTCCCACGGGAAAGTCTTTCTCCACGTGCAGACATACACTCAAGTGCCTGTGGCAGGGTGAAGAAATGCCATACACTGACCTGTAATAGACCACAGGGCCCAGGCACAGTCTGACCCCTCCCTCATCCTGGCGGTTTTGCTAGCAGGAGTTCAACCCCAAGGAACACAGCCCGGAGACCCCTGGGGCAAAAACGGCTTCCGACAAGCAATATGCTCTTGCTGTGGAAAACCTATCCCAAGTGGGGGTAGCCAGGTAAACAAAATGCCACACACCCAGGTGTATGAAACAACATTGCCCAGGCATGGTCTAAGCCCCTCACCTCGTCCCTGTGCTTTTGGGAGCCCGAGGGACACCCGAGGCCCACGGCCCTGAGACCCGTTTGGCCAAAAGCCGGCTTCCCACGGAAACAGTTTTCCTGAGGTGCAGACCCTCTCACAAGTGGTTGTGGCAAGGTAAAGCAAATGCCATCCACTTCTCTGGAAGAAACCACAGTGCCCAGCCGTGCTCTAAGCCCTCCCCTCCTCCCTGGGCTTCTGGTAGCAGGAGTGAAAAGAGAGGAGCACAGCACTGGGACCCGTTTGTCAAAAACCGGCTTCCCACGGGAAAGTCTTTCTCCACGTGCAGACATGCTCCCAAGTGCCTGTGGCAAGGTGAAGGAAATGCCATACACTGACCTGTAAGAGGCCACAGGGCCCAGGGACAGTCTGTGCCCTTCACTCATCCCTGCGATTTTGCTAGCAGGAGTTCAAACCCAACAAACACAGCTTGGAGACCACTGGGGCAAAAACGGCTTCTGAGGAGCAATATGCTCCTGCTTTGGAAAACCTATCCAAAGTGGGGGTAGCCAGGTAAACAAATGCCACACACCCAGGTGTAAGAAACAACATTGTCCAGGCATGGTCTAAGCCCCTCACCTCGTCCCTTGCTTTGGGTATCCTGTGGAACACACGAGGCCTCGGCCCAGAGACCCGTCTGGCAAAAAGCCGGCTTCCCACGGAAACAGTTTTCCTGAGGTGCAGACCCTCTCACAAGTGGTTGTGGCAAGGTAAAGCAAATGCCATCCACTTCTCTGGAAGAAACCACAGTGCCCAGCCATGTTCTAAGCCCTCCCATCCTCCCTGGGCTTCTGGCAGCAGGAGTGAAAAGAGAGGAGAACAGCACTGGGACCCGTTTGACAAAAAGCGGCTTCCCACGAAAAAGTCTTTCTCCACGTGCAGTAATGATCCCAACTGCCTGTGGCAAGGTGAAGGAAAGGCCATACACGGACCTGTAAGAGACCACAGGGCCCAGGCACAGTCTGAGACCTTCCCTCATCCCGGCGGTTTTGCTAGCAGGAGTTCCACCCCTACGAACACAGCCCTGTGACCCCTGGGGCAAAAACGGCTTCCGACGAGCAATATGCTCTTGTTGTGAAAAACATATCCCAAGTGGGGTTAGCCAGGTAAACAAAATGCCACACATCCAGGTGTAAGAAACAACATGGCCCAGGCATGGTCTAAGCCCCTCACCTCGACCCTGTGCTTTGGGGAACCGGAGGGACACCCGAGGCCCACGGCCCTGAGACCCGTGTGGCCAAAAGCCGGCTTCCCACGGAAACAGTTTTCCTGAGTGGCAGACCCTCTCACAAGTGGTTGTGGCAAGGTAAAGCAAATGCCATCCACTTCTCTGGAAGAAACCACCTTTCCCAGCCATGTTCTAAGCCCTCCTATCCTCACTCGGCTTCTGGCAGCAAGAGTGAAAAGAGAGGAGCAGAGCACTGGGACCCGTTTGACAAAAACCGGCTTCCCACGGGAAAGTCTTTGTCCGCGTGCAGACATGCTCCCAAGTGCCTTTGGTAAGGTGAAGGAAATGCCATACACTGACCTGTAAGAGGCCACAGGGCCCAGGCACAGTCTGAGCCCTTCCCTCATCCCAGCGTTTTTCTAACAGGAGTTCAACCGCAAGGAACCCAGCCCGGAGACCCTGGGGCAAAAACGGCTTCGGACGAGCAATATGCTCTTGCTGTGGAAAACCTCTCCAAAGTGGGGGTAGCCAGGTAAACAAAATGCCACACACCCAGGTGTAAGAAACAACATTGCCCTGGCATGGTCTAAGCCCCTCAACTCGTCCCTGTGCTTTTGGGAACCCGAGGGACACCCGAGTCCCACGACCCTGAGACCCTTTTGGCAAAAAGCCGGCTTCCCACAGAAACAGTTTTCCTGAAGTGCAGACCCTCTCACAAGTGGTTGTGGCAAGGTAAAGCAAATGCCATCCACTTCTCTGAAAGAAACCACAGTGTCCAGCCATGTTCTAAGCCCTCCCATCCTCCCTGGGCTTTGGCAGCAGGAGTGAAAAGAGAGGAGAACAGCACTGGGACCCGTTTGACAAAAAGCGGCTTCCCACGAAAAAGTCTTTCTCCACGTGCAGTAATGATCCCAAGTGCCTGTGGCAAGGTGAAGGAAAGGCCATACACGGACCTGTAAGAGACCACAGGGCCCAGGCACAGTCTGAGCCCTTCCCTCATCCCGGCGGTTTTGCTTGCAGGAGTTCCACCCCTACGAACACAGCCCTGTGACCCCTGGGGCAAAAACGGTGTCCGACGAGCAATATGCTCTTGCTGTGAAAAACATATCCCAAGTGGGGTTAGCCAGGTAAACAAAATGCCACACATCCAGGTGTAAGAAACAACATGGCCCAGGCATGGTCTAAGCCCCTCACCTCGACCCTGTGCTTTAGGGAGCCGGAGGGACACCCGAGGCCCACGGCCCTGAGACCCGTTTGGCCAAAAGCCGGCTTCCCACGGAAACAGTTTTCCTGAGGTGCAGACCCTCTCACAAGTGGTTGTGGCAAGGTAAAGCAAATGCCGTCCACGTCTCTGGAAGAAACCACAGTGCCCAGCCATGTTCTAAACACTCCCATCCTCACTGGACTTCTGGCAGCAGGAGTGAAAAGAGAGGAGTACCGCACTGGGAACCGTTTGACAAAAACCGGCTTCCCACGGGAAAGTCTTTCTCCACATGCAGACATGCTCCCAAGTGCCTGTGGCAAGGTGAAGGAAATGCCATACACTGACCTGTAAGACACCACAGGGCCAAGGCACAGTCTGAGCCCTTCCCTCATCCCGGCGGTTTTGCTTGCAGGAGTTCCACCCCTAAGAACACAGCCCTGTGACCCCTGGGGCAAAAACGGCTTCTGACGAGCAATATGCTCTTGCTGTGAAAAACATATCCCAAGTGGGGTTAGCCAGGTAAACAAAATGCCACAAAACCAGGTGTAGGAAACAACATGGCCCAGGCATGGTCTAAGCCCCTCACCTCGTCCCTGTGCTTTGGGGAGCCCGAGGGACACCCGAACCCACGGCCCTGAGACCCGTTTGGCCAAAAGCCGGCTTCCCATGGAAACAGTTTTCCTGAGGTGCAGACCCTCTCACAAGTGGTTGTGGCAAGGTAAAGCAAATGCTATCCAATTCTCTGGAAGAAACCACAGTGCCCAGCCATGTTCTAAGCCCTCCCATCCTCACTGGGCTTCTGGCAGCACGAGTGAAAAGAGAGGAGCACATCACTGGGACCCGTTTGACAAAAACCGGCTTCCCACGGGAAAGTCTTTGTCCACGTGCAGACATGCTCCCAAGTGCCTTTGGTAAGGTGAACGAAATGCCATACACTGACCTGTAAGAGGCCACAGGGCCCAGGCACAGTCTGAGCCCTTCCCTCATCCCGGCGTTTTTCTAGCAGGAGTTCAACCCCAAGGAACCCAGCCTGGAGACCCCTGGGGCAAAAACGGCTTCCGACGAGCAATATGCTCTTGCTGTGGAAAACCTCTCCAAAGTGGGGGTAGCCAGGTAAACAAAATGCCACACACCCAGGTGTAAGACACAACATTGCCCAGGCATGGTCTAAGCCCCTCACCTCGTCCCTGTGCTTTTGTGGCCCCGAGGGATACCCGAGTCCCACGGCCCTGAGACCCGTTTGGCAAAAAGCCGGCTTCCCACGGAAACAGTTTTCCTGAAGTGCAGACCCTCTCACAAGTGGTTGTGGCAAGGTGAAGCAAATCCCATCCACTTCTATCGAAGAAACCACAGTGCCCAGCCATGTTCTAAGTCCTCCGATCCTCCTGGCCTTCTGGCACCAGGAGTGAAAGAGAGGAGCACAGCACTGGGACCCGTTAGACAAAAACCGGCTTTCCACGGGAAAGTCTTTCTCCACATGCAGACATGCTCCCAAGTGCCTGTGGCAAGGTGAAGGAAATGCCATACACTGACCTGTAAGAGAGCACAGGGCCCAGGCACAGTCTGAGCCCTTCCCTCATCCCGGCGGTTTTGCTAGCAGGAGTTAAACCCCAACGAACACAGCCCGGAGACCCCTGGGGCAAAAACGGCTTCCGACGATCAATATGCTCTTGCTGTGGAAAACCTATCCCAAGTGGGGGTAGACAGGTAATTAAAATGCCACACACGCAGGTGTAAGAAACACGATGGCCCAGGCATGGTCTAAGCACCTCATCTCGTCCCTTGCTTTGGGGAGCCGGAGGGACACCCGAGGCCCACGGCCCTGAGACCCGTCTGGCAAAAAGCCGGCTTCCCAGGGAAACTGTTTTCCTGAGGTGCAGACCCTCTCACAAGTGGTTGTGGCAAGGTAAAGCAAATGCCCTCCACTTCTCTGGAAGAAACCACAGTGCCCAGCCATGTTCTAAACACTCCCATCCTCACTGGGCTTCTGGCAGCAGGAGTGAAAAGAGAGGAGCACAGCACTGGGAACCGTTTGACAAAAACCGGCTTCCCACGGGAAAGTCTTTGTCCACGTGCAGACATGCTCCCAAGTGCCTGTGGCAAGGTGAAGGAAATGCCATACACTGACCTGTAAGAGACCACAGGGCCCAGGCACAGTCTGAGCCCTTCCCCCATCCCGGCGGTTTTGCTAGCAGGAGTTCAAACCCAAAGAACACAGCCCGGAGACCCCTGGGGCAAATACGGCTTCCGACGAACAATACGCTCTTGCTGTGGAAAACCTATCCCAAGTGGGGGTAGCCAGGTCAACAAAATGCCACACCCCAAGTGAAAGAAACAACATTGCCCAGGCATGGTGTAAGCCCCTGACCTCGTCCCTGTTCTTTGGGGAGCCGGAGGGACACCCGAGGCCCACGGCCCTTAGATCCGTTTGGCAAAAAGCCGGCTTCCCACGGAAACAGTTTTCTTGAGGTGCCAACCGTCTCACAAGTGGTTGTGGCAAGGTAAAGCAAATGCCATCCACTTCTCTGGAAGAAACTACAGTACCCAGCCATGTTCTAAGCCCTCCCATCGTCACTGAGCTTCTGGCTACAGGAGTGAAAAGAGAGGAGCACAGCACTGGGATCCGTTTGACAAAAACCGGCTTCCCAAGGGAAAGTCTTTCTCCACGTGCAGACATGCTCCCAAGTGCCTGTGGCAAGGTGAAGGAAATGCCATACACTGACCTGTAAGAGAGCACAGGGCCCAGGCACAGTCTGAGCCCTTCCCTCATCCTGGCAGTTTTGCTAGCAGGAGTTCAACCCCAACGAACACAGCCCGGAGACCCCTGGGGCAAAAACGGCTTCCGAGGAGCAATATGCTCTTGCTGTGGAAAACCTATCCCAAGTGGGGGTAGCCAGGTAAACAAAATGCCACACACCCAGGTGTATGAGACAACATTTCCCAGGCATGGTCTAAGCCCCTCACCTCATCCTTGTGCTTTTGGGAGATGGAGTGACACCTGAGACCCAGGGCCCTGAGACCCGTTTGGCAAAAATCCGGCTTCCCACGGAAACAGTTTTCCTGAGGTGCAGACCGTCTCACAAGTGGTTGTGGCAAGGTAAAGCAAATGCCATCCACGTTTCTGGAAGAAACCACAGTGCCCAGCCATGTTCTAAGCCCTCCCCTCCTCCCTGGGCTTCTGGCAGCACGAGTGAAAAGAGAGGAGCACAGTACTGGGACCCGTTGACAAAAACCGGCTTCCCACGGGAAAGTCTTTCTCCACGTGCAGACATGCTCCCAAGTGCCTGTGGCAGGGTGAAGAAATGCCATACACTGACCTGTAATAGACCACAGGGCCCAGGCACAGTCTGACCCCTCCCTCATCCCGGCGGTTTTGCTAGCAGGAGTTCAATCCCAAGGAACACAGCCCGGAGACCCCTGGGGTAAAAACGGCTTCCGACAAGCAATATGCTCTTGCTGTGAAAAACGTATCCCAAGTGGGGGTAGCCAGGTAAACAAAATGCCACACACCCAGGTGTAAGAAACAACATTGCCCAGGCATGGTCTAAGCCCCTCACCTCATCCCTGTGCTTTTGGGAGCCGGAGGGACACCCGAGGCCCACGGCCCTGAGACCCGTCTGGCAAAAAGCCGGCTTCCCAAGGAAACAGTTTTCCTGAGGTGCAGACCCTCTCACAAGTGGTTGTGGCAAGGTAAAGCAAATGCCGTCCACGTCTCTGGAAGAAACCACAGTGCCCAGCCATGTTCTAAACACTCCCATCCTCACTGGACTTCTGGCAGCAGGAGTGAAAAGAGAGGAGCACAGCACTGGGAACCGTTTGACAAAAACCGGCTTCCCACGGGAAAGTCTTTCTCCACATGCAGACATGCTCCCAAGTGCCTGTGGCAAGGTGAAGGAAATGCCATACACTGACCTGTAAGAGACCACAGGGCCCAGGCACAGTCTGAGCCCTTCCCTCTTCCCGGCGGTTTTGCTAGCAGGAGTTCAACCCCTACGAACCCAGCACGGGGACACCTGGGGCAAAAACGGCTTCCGACAAGCAATATGCTCTTGCTGTGGAAAACCTATCCCATTGGGGGTAGACAGGTAATTAAAATGCCACACACGCAGGTGTAAGAAACACCATGGCCCAGGCATGGTCTAAGCACCTCATCTCGTCCCTTGCTTTGGGGAGCCGGAGGGACACCCGAGGCCCACGGCCCTGAGACCCGTCTGGCAAAAAGCCGGCTTCCCAAGGAAACAGTTTTCCTGAGGTGCAGACCCTCTCACAAGTGGTTGTGGGAAGGTAAAGCAAATGCCATCCACTTCTCTGGAAGGAACTACAGTACCCAGCCATGTTCTAAGCCCTCCCATCCTCACTGAGCTTCTGGCAGCAGGAGTGAAAAGAGAGGAGCACACCACTGGGACCCGTTTGACAAAAACCGACTTCCCAAGGGAAAGTCTTTTTCCACGTGCAGACATGCTCCCAAGTGCCTTTGGTAAGGTGAAGGAAATGCCATACACTGACCTGTAAGAGACCACAGGGCCCAGGCACAGTCTGAGCCCTTCCCTCATCCCGGCGGTTTTGCTAGCAGGAGTTCAACCCCAACGAACACACCCTGGAGACCCCTGGGACAAAAACGGCTTCCGAGAAGCAATATGCTCTTGCTGTGGAAAACCTATCCCAAGTGGGGGTAGCCAGGTAAACAAAATGCCACACACCCAGGTGTAAGAAACAACATTGCCCAGACATGGTCTAAGCCCCTCACCTCTTCCCTGTGCTTTGGGGAGCTGGAGGGACACCCGAGGCCCACGGCCCTGAGACCCGTTTGGCCAAAAGCCGGCTTCCCACGGAAACAGTTTTCCTGAGGTGCAGACCCTCTCACAAGTGGTTGTGGCAAGGTAAAGCAAATGCTATCCACGACTCTGGAAGAAACCATAGTGCCCAGCCATGTTCTAAGCCCTCCCATCCTCACTGGGTTTCTGGCAGCAGGAGTGAAAAGAGAGGAGCACAGCACTGGGACCCGTTTGACAAAACCCGGCTTCCCACGAAAAAGTCTTTCTCCACGTGCAGACATGCTCCCAAGTGCTGAGGACATAGTACTGAGACATATTTGGCAGAAACGGGTTCAAATGAAAAATATTTCTTGATGTGCAAACTCTATCTTAATTTGTTGTGGCAAGGTAAAGGATGTGCCATATGCTTATTTTAAGAAAAAGCAGGTCCCGTGGACGGTCTGAGCCCTAAGATCATCACTGTTCTTTTGGTATCATGAGTTAAAACCGAGGCAAACAGCTGAGAAAATTTGGCAAAAACCGCCTTTCAATGAAATATATTTTCTCTTTTGCAAACTCTATCATAATTGTTTGTGCCAATGTAAAGAAAATGCCATACGCTTATCTGTAAGAAACAGAAGTTTCCAGGATCGGTCTGAGCCCTCACATCATCATGGTGATTTTGGTAGCATTAGTTAATCCCAAACAACACGGTATTGAGACACATTTGACAAAAAACCGCTTCCAACGAAAAATATTTTGTTCATGTTGAAACCCTATCATATATGGTTGTGGCAATGTAAAGAAAATGCCACACCCTTATGTGTAAGAAACATTACCCAGGAACAGTCTAAGCCCTAACATCATCACTGTGCTTTTGGTAGCATGAGTGAAACCCGAGGAATACAGCACTTAGACACATTTGGGAAAAACCGGCTTCCAATGAAAACTATTTTCTTAACGTGGAAACCCTATCACAAGGGGTTGTGGAAGGTAAAGTAAAAAAGCGGAGTTCCAACGAGAAATATTTTCTTCACGTAGAAACCCGTTCCTGGGCACTGTTGTTTCTTACAGATAAGTGTGTGGCATTTATTTATCTGGCCACAACCACTTACGTTTGGGTTTGAAAGGGAAGAAAATATTATTCATTGGAACGCGATTTTTGCCAAATGTGTCTTAGTGCTGTTTGCCTCCGCTTTAACTCCCGCTCCCAAAAGCACAGTGCTGATATTAGGGCTCAGACTGTTCCAGGGCACTGTTGTTTCTTACAGATAAGCGTATGGCATTTTCTTTACATTGGCACAAACAATTATGGGTTTCGGGTTCGGGTTCGGGTTAGGGGTTTGGGTTCTGGTTCTGGTTCTGGTTCGGGTAGGTTTCAGGTTCGGGTTCGGGTAGGGTTCGGGTTCGGGTTCGGGTAGGGTTCGGTTTCGGTTTCAGTTCGGGTTCGGTATCGGTTTTGCTTTCAGTTATGGATTCGGGTTTGGGTTCGGGTTAGCGGTTAGGGTTCGGGTTCGGGTTCTGGTTCGGTATTGGTTTCGCTTTCGAGTATGGATTCGGGTTTGGGTTTGGGTTCGGGTTCGGGATAGGATTAGGGTTCGGGTTCGGGTTCAGGTTCGGGTTAGGGTTCGGGTTAGGGTTAGGGTAAGTGTTCGGGTTAGGGTTCGGGTTCGGGTTCGGGTTAGGGTTAGGGTTAGGGTTAGGGTTCGGGTTAGGGTTCGTTTTCGGGTTAGGGTTTGGGTTAGGGTTAGGGTTCGGGTTCGGGTTAGGGTTTGGGTTAGGGTTAGGGTTAGGGTTAGGGTTAGGGTTCGGTTTAGGGTTAGGGTTCGGGTTAGGGTTAGGGTTCAGGTTAGGGTTCGTTTTCGGGTTAGGGTTCGGGTTCAGGTTACGGTTAGGGTTTGGGTTAGGGTTAGAGTTAGGGTTTGGGTTAGGGTTCGGGTTAGGGTTCAGGTTAGGGTACGGGTTCGGGTTAGGGTTTGGGTTCGGGTTATGGTTCGGATTAGGGTTCAGTTAGGGTTTGGGTTCGGGTTTGGGTTAGGGTTAGGGTTAGGGTTCGAGTTAGGGTACGGGTTCGGGTTAGGGTTTGGGTTCGGGTTATGGTTCGGATTAGGGTTCAGTTAGGGTTAGGGTTCGGGTTCGGGTTCGGGTTAGGTTTCGGGTTAGGGTTCGGGTTAGGGTTCAGGTTAGGGTTATGGTTAGGGTTAGGGTTCGGGTTCGAGTTAGGGTTCGGGTTAGGGTTAGGGTTCGGGTTAGGGTTCTGGTTAGGATTAGGGTCAGGGTTCGGGTTAGGGTTAGGGTTAGGGTTAGGGTTCGGGTTCGGGTTAGTGTTCGGGTTAGTGTTAGGGGTCGGGTTAGGTTTAGGGTTCGGGTTAGGGTTAGGGTTAGGGTTCGGGTTCGGTTTCGGGTTAGGGTTCGGGTTCGGGTTAGGGTTAGGTTTAGGGTTAGGTTTCGGGTTCGGGTTAGGGTAAGGGTTAGGGTTAGGGTTAGGGTTCGGTTTAGGGTTAGGGTTAGGGTTAGGGTTCGGTTTTGGGTTAGGGTTTGGGTTAGGGTTAGGGATAGGGTTCGGGTTAAGGTTCGGGTTAGGGTTAGGGTTAGGGTTAGGGTTCGGGTTCGGGTTAGGGTAAGGGTTAGGGTTAGGGTTAGGGTTAGAGTTAGGGTTAGGGTTCGGTTTTGGGTTAGGGTTCGGGTTAGGGTTAGGGTTAGGGTTCGGATTCGGGTTCGGGTTAGGGTTAGGGTTCGGGTTAGGGTTAGGGTTCGGGTTAGGGTTAGGGTTAGGGTTCGGGTTATGGTTAGGGTTAGGGTTAGGGTTAGAGTTCGGGTTAGGGTTTGGGTTAGTGTTAGGGTTTGGATTCAGGTTCGGGATCGCATTAGGGTTAGGGTTTGGGTCGGGTTAGGATTAGTGTTCGGGTTAGGGTTACGGTTAGGGTTAGGTTCGGGTTATGTTTCGGGTTAGGGTTAGTGTGCGGGTTCGGTTTTGAGTTAGGGTTAGGGTTAGGGTTATGTTCGGGTTAGGGTTAGGGTTCCTCTTAGGGTTCAGGTTAGGGATAGGGTTAGGGTTAGGGTCGGGTTAGGGGTAGGGTTACAGTTAGCGTTAGGGTTAGGGTTTGGGTTCGGGTTAGCATTAGGGTTAGGGTTAGGTTTCCGGATAGGGATAGGGTTAGGGTAGGGTCGGGTTAGGGTTAGGGTTCGGGTTCGGGTTAGGGATCTGGTTAGGGTTAGGGTTAGGGTTAGGGTTAGGGTTAGGTTTCTGGTTAGGGTTAGTGTGCGGGTTCGGTTTTGGGTTAGGGTTCGGGTTCGGGTTTGGGTTCGGGTTCGGGTTAGGGTTAGGGTTCGGGTTAGGCTTCTTTTTCGGGTTAGGGTTTGTGTTAGGGTTAGGGTTCGGGTTTGGGTTAGGGTTCGGGTTCGGGTTCGGGTTAGGGTTAGGGTTTGGGTTCGGGCTAGGGTTCGGGTTAGGGTTGGGGTTAGGTTTAGGGTTAGGTTTCGGTTTAGGGTTAGGGTTCGGGTTAGGGTTAGGGTTCGGTTTAGGGTTAGGGTTCGGGTTAGCGTTAGGGTTCGGGTTAGGGTTCGTTTTCGGGTTAGGGTTCGGGTTCGGGTTAGGGTTCGGGTTAGGGTTAGGGTTAGGGTTAGGGATACGGTTAGGGTTAGGGTTACGATTCGGGTTCGGGTCGGGTTAGGGTTAGGGTTAGGGTTCAGGTTAGGGTTATGGTTAGGGTTAGGGTTAGGTTTAGGATTAGGGTTAGGGTAGGGTTAGGGTTAGGTTTAGGGGTCGTGTTAGGGTTAGGGTTAGGGTTAGGGTTAGGGTTCGGGTTAGGGTTAAGTTTAGGGTTAGTTTTCGGATAGGTTTAGGGTTAGGGTTAGGGTTCGTGTTAGGGTTAGGGTTAGGGTTAGGGTTAGCGTTCGGGTAATGGTTCGGTTTAGGGTTAGGGTTCGGGTAAGGGATCGGGTTAGGGTTAGGGTTCGGGTTCGGGTTAGGCTGAGGATTAGCGTTAGGGTTAGGGTTAGGGTTTGGGTTAGGGTTAGTGTTCGGGTTAGCGTTACTGTTAGGGTTAGGTTTTAGGTTACGATTCGGGTTAGGGTACGGGTTAGGGTTAGGGTTCGGGTTAGGGTTAGGTTTAGGGTTATATTTCGGGTAGGGTTAGGGTTAGGGTAGTGTTCCGGTTACGATTTGGGTTCGGGTTAGGGTTCGGGTTAGGGTTAGGGTTAGGGTTAGGGTTAGGGTTCCGGTTAGGGTTCGGATTAGGGTTAGGGTTAGGGTTAGGTTTAGTGTTTGGTTTAGGGTTAGGGTTAGGGTTAGGGTTCAGGTTAGGGTTAGGGTTAGGGTTAGGGTTACTGTTTGGTTTAGGGTTAGGGTTAGGGTTAGGGTTAGGTTTCAGGTTAGGGTTAGAGTTAGGGTTAGGGTTAGGGTTCGGGTTAGGGTTAGGGTTAGGTTTAGTGTTAGGGTTATGGTTAGGGTTTGGGTTTGGGTTAGGGTTATGGTTAGCGTTAGGGTTAGGGTTAGGGTTAGGGTTCGGGTTAGGGTTCGGGTTAGGGTTTGGGTTAGGGTGAGGGTTCGGGTAGGTTAGGGTTAGGGTTCGGGTATAGGTTAGGTTTATGGAAGGGTTCGGGTTCGGGTTAGCGTTAGGGTTCGGGTTAGGGTTTGAGTTAAGTTTAGGGTTAGGGTTAGGGTTCAGGTTAGGGTTTGAGTTAGGGCTAGGGTTCGGGTTAGGGTTCGGGTTAGTTTTAGGGTTAGGGTTAGGGTTCTTGTATGGTTAGGGTTAGGGTTAGGGTTAGGGGTTCAGGTTCGGGTTCGGGGTTGGGTTCGGGTTAGGTTTTGGGTTCAAATTCGCGTCAGGTTTACTGTTCTGGTTCGGGTCAGGTTGCGGTTAGCGTTCGGTTTCGGGTTAAGGTTAGGGTTAGGGTTATGGTTACGGTTCGGGTTAGGGTTAGGGTTAGGTTTAGGGTTCTGTTTCGGGTTAAGGTTAGGGTTAGGGTTAGGGTTCGGGTTAGCGTTAGGGTTAGGGTTAGGGTTAGGGTTTGGTTTAGGGTTAGGGTTAGGGTTAGGGTTCACGTTTGGGTTAGGGTTAGGTTTAGGGTTAGGGTTAGTTTTCGTGTTAGGGTTAGGGTTAGGGTTAGGTTTCGGGTTCAGGTTCATGTTAAGGTTAGGGTTCGGGTTCGGGTTAGGGTTAGGTTTCGTGTTAGGGTTAGATTTAAGGTTAGGGTTCGGGTTAGGGCTAGGGTTCTGGCTAGGGTTATGGTTCGGTTTGGGTTAGGGTTAGGGTTAGGGTTCCGTTTAGGGTTCGGGTTAGGGTTAGGGTTTGGGTTAGGGCTAGGGTTCGGTTTAGGATTAGGGTTCGGGTTAGGGTTTTGGTTAGGGATCAGGTTAGGGTTAGGGTTCGGGTTAGGGTCAGGGTAATGGTCAGGATCAGGCTCAGGGTCTGGGTCTGGGTATAGGGTTTCGGTTCCAGTTAGGGTACGGGTCGGGTAAGAGACCACAGTGCCCAGGGTTAGGGTTAGGGTTAGGGTTAGGGTTAGGCTTCGGGTTTGGGTTAGGTTTAGGTGTAGGGTTCGTGTTAGGGTTAGGATTAGGTTTCGGGTTAGGGTTAGGCTTAGGTTTCGGGGTAGGGTTAGGGTTCGGGTTAGGGTTCGGGTTAGGGTTAGGGTTAGGTTTCAGGTTAGGTATAGGGTTAGGGTTAGGGTTAGGGTTAGGGTTAGGGTTAGTGTTCGGGTTAGGGTTAGGGTTAGGGTTAGGGTTCGGGTTAGGGTTAGGGTTCGGTTTAGGGTTCGGGTTAGGGTTAGGGTTAGGGTTAGGGTTAGGGTTATAGTTCGGGTTAGGGTTCGGGTTAGGGTTAGGGTTAGGGTTAGGGTTCGAGTTCGGGTTAGGGTTCGGGTTAGGGTTAGGGTTTGGATTCGGGTTCGGGTTCGCGTTAGGGTTAGGGTTAGGGTTAGGGTTCGGGTTCGGGTGGGTTCGGGCTCCGATTGTGATTAGGGTTAGGGTTAGGGTTAGGGTTACGGTTAGGGTTAGGGTGACGATTCGGGTTCGTGGTTGGGTTAGGGTTAGGGTAAGGGTCGGCTTAGGGTTCGGGTTACGGTTCGGGTTAGGTTAGGCTAAGGGTTAGGGTTAGGGTTCGGGTTAAGGTTTGGGTTAGGTTTAGGATTAGGGTTAGGTTTGGGGTTCGTGTTCGGTTTAGGGTTCGGTTTAGGGTTCGGGTTCGGTTTCGGTTTAGGTTTAGGATTAGGGTTAGGGTTAGGGTTCGGGTTTGGGTTAGGGTTAAAGTTAGGGTTCGGGTTAGGGTTAGGGTTCGGTTTAGGGTTCGGGTTCAGTTAGGGTTAAGTTTAGGGTTAGGGTTTGGGTTAGGGTTCGGGTTTGGATTAGGGTTCGGGTTAGGGTTAGATTTTGGGTTTGGGTTCGAGTTTGGGTTCGTGTTAGGATTAGGGTTTGGGTTAGGGTTAGGGTTTGGATTAGGGTTAGGGTTAGGGTTCGGGTGAGTTTGGTTAGGGTTAGGGTTAGGGTTCGGGTTAGGGTTAGGATTCGGGTTAGGATTAGGGTTAGGGTTAGGGTCGGGTTAGGGTTAGGGTTCGGGTTAGGGTTAGGGTTAGGGTTAGGGTTAGGGTTAGGTTTCAGGTTAGGGATAGGGTTAGCGTTAGGGTTCGTGTCAGGGTTAGGGTTCTGGTTAGGGTTAGGTTTAGGGTTAGGGTTAGGGTTATGGTTAGGGTTCGGGTTAGGGTTCGGGTTCACGTTAGGGTTCGGTTTAGGGTTGGGTTCGGGTTAGGGTTAGGGTTGGGTTAGGGTTAGGGTTCGGGTTAGGGTTAGGGGTCGGATTAGGGTTAGGGTTAGGGTTTGGGTTAGGGTTAGGGTTAGGGTTAGAGTTCGGGTTAGGGTTAGGGTTAGGGTTAGGGTTAGGGTTAGGGTTAGGTTTCCGGTTAGGGATAGGGTTAGGGTTAGGGTCGTGTTATGGTTAGGGTTCGGGTTCGGGTTAGGGTTCGGGTTAGGCTTAGTGTTAGTATTAGGGTTAGGGTTCGGGTTAGGGTTAGAGTGAGGTTTAGGGTTTGGGTTCGGGTTAGGTTTAGGGTTAGGGTTAGGGTTAGGGTTAGGGTTAGGGTTCAGGTTAGGGATAGGGTTAGGGTTAGGGTCGGGTTAGGGTTAGGGTTCAGGTTATGGTTATGGTTAGGGTTAGGGTTAGGATTACGGTTAGGTTTCGGGCTAGGGTTAGGATTGGGTTAGGGTTAGGGTTAGGGTTAGGGTTAGAGTTCGGGTTAGGGTTTGGGTTAGGGTTAGGGTTCGGTTTCGGGTTAGGGTTCGGGTTCGGGATTGGGTTCGGTTTCAGGTTAGGGTTAGGTTTAGGGTTTTGGTTAGGGTTCGTGTTAGGGTTAGGGTTAGGGTTAGTGTTAGGGTTAGGGGTTAGGGTTACGGTTAGGGTTAGGGTTAGGGTGAGGTTTCCGGTTAGGGATAGGTTTCGGGTTAGGGTCGTGTTAGGGTTAGGGTTCGGTTTAGGCTTAGTTTTAGTATTAGGGTTAGGGTTCGGGTTAGGGTTAGAGTGAGGTTTAGGGTTTTGGTTCGGGTTAGGTTTATGGTTAGGGTTAGGGTTAGGGTTAGGGTTCAGGTTAGGGTTAGGGTTAGGGTTCGGATCAGTGTTAGGGTTAGGGTCGGGTTAGGGTTAGGGTTTGGGTTCGGGTTAGGGATCCGGTTAGGGTTAGGGTTAGGGTTAGAGTTCGGGTTAGGGTTCGGGTTAGGGTTAGGGTTTGGATTCGGGTTCCGGTTCGCGTTAGGGTTAGGGTTAGGGTTAGAGTTTTGGTTAGGGTTAGGGTTCGGGTTCTGATTATGGTTAGGGTTAGGGTAGGGTTAGGGTTACGGTTATGGTTAGGGATACGATTCGGGTTCGTAGTTGGGTTAGGGTTAGGGTTAGGGTTCAGGTTTGGGATAGTGTTAGGGTTAGGGTCGGGTTAGGGTTAGGCTTCGGGTTAGGGTTACGTTTAGGGTTAGGGTTAGGGTTAGGGTTAGGGTTAGGGTTAGGGTTAGGGTTAGGGTTCGGATCAGGTTTAGGGTTAGGATCGGGTTAGGGTTAGGGTTCGGGTTCGGGTTCAGGTTCGGGTTCGGTTTGGGGTTAGGGTTAGGGTTAGAGTTCGGGTTAGGGTTTAGGTTAGGGTTAGGTTTTGGATTCGGGTTCGGGTTCAGATTAGGGTTAGGATTAGGGTTCGGGTAGGGTTAGGGTTCGGGTTCTGGTTAGGGTTAGGGTTAGGGTTAGGGTTACGGTTAGGGTTAGGGTTAGGGTTCAGGTTATGGTTCGGGTTCGGGTTAGGGTTCGGGTTCGGGATTGGGTTCGGTTTCAGTTTAGGGTTAGGGTTAGGGTTATGGTTAGCGTTCAGGTTAGAGTTAGTGTTAGGGTTTGGGTTACTGTTTCGTTTAGGGTTAGGGTT
Organism: Ursus arctos; assembly: GCF_023065955.2. Taxonomy (NCBI): domain Eukaryota; kingdom Metazoa; phylum Chordata; class Mammalia; order Carnivora; family Ursidae; genus Ursus; species Ursus arctos. The sequence continues at coordinate 1,129,319 of NW_026622974.1, read as the reverse complement.
AGGGTTAGGGTTCTAGTTAGGGTTAGGGTTAGGGTTAGGGTTACTGTTAGGGTTAGGTTTTGGGTTAGGGTTAGGGTTAGGGTTATGGTTAGGGTTAGGGTTCTAGTTAGGGTTAGGGTTAGGGTTCTAGTTAGGGTTAGGATTCGGGTTAGGGTTAGGGTTACTGTTAGGGTTAGGTTTTGGGTTAGGGTTCGTGTTAGGGTACGGGTTAGGGTTAGGGTTCGAGTTAGGGTTAGGTTTAGGGTTATATTTCGGGTATGGTTAGGGTTAGGGTTAGAGTTCCGGTTAGGATTTGGGTTCGGGTTAGGGTTCGGGTTATGGCTAGGGTTCGGGTTCGGGTTAGGGTTCTGGTTAGGGGTTCGGGTTTGGCTTCCGGTTAGGGATTCACGTTAGGGCTAGGGTTCGGGTTAGGGTTAGGGTTCAGGTTAGGGTTAGGGTTAGGGTTAGGGTTAGGGTTAGGTTTCCGGTTAGGGATAGGGTTAGGGTTAGTGTCGTGTTATGGTTAGGGTTCGGGTTAGGGTAGGGTTCGGGTTAGGCTTAGTGTTAGTATTAGGGTTAGGGTTCGGGTTAGGGTTAGAGTGAGGTTTAGGGTTTGGATTCGGGTTAGGTTTAGGGTTAGGGTTAGGGTTAGGGTTCAGGTTAGGGATAGGGTTACGGTTAGGGTCGGGTTAGGGTTAGGGTTCAGGTTAGTGTTATGGTTAGGTTTAGGGTTAGGGTTAGGATTAGGGTTAGGTTTCGGGCTAGGGTTAGGATTGGGGGTAGCGTTAGAGTTCGGGTTAGGGTTAGATTTTGGGTTCGGGTTTGGTTTTGGGTTCGTGTTAGGGTTAGGGTTCGGTTTAGGGTTAGGGGTCGGATTAGGGGTAGGGTTTGGGTTCGGGTTAGGGTTCGGGGTAGGGTTAGGGTTAGGGTTAAGATTTGGGTTAGGGTTCATGTTAGGGTTCGTGTTAGGGTTAGGGTTAGGGTTAGGTTTCAGGTTAGGGCTCAGGTTTGGGTTCGGGTTAGGGTTAGTGTTAGGGTTAGGGTTCGGTTTAGGGTTACGGTGAGGTTTAGGGTTTGCATTCGGGTTAGGTTTAGGGTTAGGGTTAGGGTTAGGGTTAGGGTTAGGGTTACGGTTCGGGTTCGGGTTAGGGTTAGGGTTTGTGTTAGGGTTCCTCGTAGGGTTCGGTTTAGGGTTAGGGTTAGGGTTAGGATTCAGGTTAGGGTTAGGGTTCGGGTTAGGTTAGGGTACTGTTAGGGTTAGGTTTTGGGTTAGGGTTCGTGTTAGGGTTAGGGTTAGGGTTAGGGTTAGGGTTAGGTTTCCGGTTAGGGATAGGGTTAGGTTTAGGGTCGGGTTAGGGTTAGGGTTCGGGTTAGGGTTAGGGTTCAGGTTAGACTTCGGGTTCGCATTAAGGTTCGGGTTCGGGATTGGGTTCGGTTTCAGGTTAGGGTTAGAGTTATGGTTAGGGTTAGGGTTAGGGTTAGGGTTAGGGTTAGGGTCGGGTTAGGGTTAGGGTTCAGGTTAGGGTTATGGTTATGGTTAGGGTTCGGGTTAGGATTAGGGTTAGGGTATCGTTAGGGTTAGGGTTAGGGATCGGGTTAGGGTTAGGGTTAGGGTAAGGTTTAGGTTTTCGGTTAGGGATAAGGTTAGGGTTAGGGTCGGGTTTGGGTTCGGGTTCGGGTTAGGGTTAGGGTTAATGTTAGGGTTAGGGTTAGGGTTCAGGTTAGGGATAGGGTTAGGGTTAGGGTCGGGTTAGGGTTAGGGTTCAGGTTAGGGTTAAGGTTAGGTTTAGGGTTCGGGATAGGGTTAGGGTTAGGTTAGGGTTAGGGTTAGGGTTAAGGTTAGGTTTAGGTTTCAGGCTAGGGTTAGGGTTCGGGTTAGGGTTAGAGTTCGGGTTAGGGTTAGATTTTGGGTTCGGTTTCGGTTTTGGGTTCGTGTTAGGGTTAGGGTTCGGTTTAGGGTTAGGGGTCGGATTAGGGGTAGGGTTTGGGTTCGGGTTAGGGTTCGGGGTAGGGTTAGGGTTCGGGTTCGGGTTCGGAGTAGGGTTAGGGTTAGGGTAAAGTTTTGGGTTAGGGTTCGTGTTAGGGTTAGGGTTAGGATTACGGTTAGGGTTAGGTTTCGGGTTAGGGCTCGGGTTTGGGTTCGGGTTAGGGTTAGTGTTAGGGTTAGGATTACGGTTAGAGTTCGGATTAGGGTTTGGGTTAGGGTTAGGGTTTGGATTCCGGTTCGGGTTCAGCTTAGGGTTAGGGTTAGGGTTCGGGTAGGGTTAGGGTTCAGGTTCGGATTATGGTTAGGGTTAGGGTTACGGTTAGTGTTAGGGTTAGGGTTCGGGTTAGGCTTAGGGTTCGGGTTCGGGTTAGGGTTAGCGTTAGGGTTAGGGTTAGAGTTCGGGTTAGGGTTTGCGTTAGGGTTAGGGTTTGGATTCGGGTTCGGCTTCAGGTTAGGGTTAGGGTTAGGGTTACGGTTCGGGTAGGGTTAGGGTTTGGGTTCGTGTTAGGGTTAGGGTTAGGGTTCGGGTTAGGGTTAGGGTTCAGGTTAGGGTTCGGGTTCGGGTTAGGGTTCGGGTTCAGGATTGGGTTCGGTTTCAGGTTAGGGTTAGGGTTAGGGTTATTGTTAGGGTTCGGGTTCGGGTTAGGGTTAGGGTTACTGTTTGGTTTAGGGTTAGGGTTAGGGTTAGGGTTAGGTTTCAGGGTTAGGGTTAGGGTTAGGGTTAGAGTTCGGGTTAGTTTTCGGGTTAGGGTTAGGGTTCCGGTTCTGATTATGATTAGGGTTAGGGTTAGGGTTACGTTTAGGGTTAGGGTTACGATTCGGGTTCGGAGTTGGGTTAGGGTTAGGGTTAGGTTTCAGGTTTGGGATAGGTTTAGGGTTAGGGTCGGGTTAGGGTTAGGGTTCGGGTTATGTGTTCGGGTTTGGGTTCGTGTTAGGGATTCGGGTTCGTGTTCGGGTTAGGGTTCGGGTTCAGATTCATGTCATGGTTAAGGTTCGGGTTCCGGTCAGAGTTCGGGTTAGGGTAGGGTCAGGGTCAGGGTAAGGGTTTAAGGTTCAGGGTCAGGGTCAGGGTCAGGGTTAGGGTTGGGGTCAGGGTCAGGTATTAGGGTTTAGGGTTAGGATTAGCGTCAGGGTCATGGTCAGGATCAGTGTCAGGGTCAGTGTCAGGGTTAGGGTTCGTGTTCGGTTGACGGTTCGGGTCGGGTTCCGGTTTGGGTTATGGATGGGGTTACGGTTAGGGTTCGGGTTAGGGTTAGGATTAGGGTTAGGTTTCGGGCTAAGGTTAGGGTTCGGGGTAGGGTTAGAGTTCGGGTTAGGGTTAGATTTTGGGTTCGGGTTCGGTTTTGGGTTCGTGTTAGGGTTAGGGTTCGGTTTAGGGTTAGGGGTCGGATTAGGGGTAGGGTTTGGGTTCGGGTTAGGGTTCGGGGTAGGGTTAGGGTTCGGGTTCGGGTTCGGAGTAGGGTTAGGGTTAGGGTAAAATTTTGGGTTAGGGTTCGTGTTAGGGTTAGGGTTAGGGTTAGGGTTAGGTTTCGGGTTAGGGTTAGGGTGCGGGATCGGTTTTGGTTTAGGGTTCGGGTTCGGGTATCGTTTGGGTTATGGTTAGTGTTTGGCTTCGGGTTCGGGTTAGGTTTAGAGTTAGGGTTCGTGTTAGGGTTAGGGTTAGGGTTCGGATCAGGGTTAGGGTTATGGTTAGGGTTAGGTTTCGGGTTTGGTTTAGGGTCAGGGTTAGGGTTAGGGTTCCGGTTAGGGATAGGGTTAGGGTTAGGGTCGGGTTAGGGTTAGGTTTCGGGTTCGGGTTAGGGTTAGGGTTAGTGTTCAAGTTATGGAAAGGGTTAGGGTAAGGGTTGGGTTAGGGTTAGGGTTAGGGTTAGGGTTAGGGTTCGGATCAGGTTTAGGGTTAGGGTTAGGGTTAGGTTTAGAGTTCGGGTTAGGGTTTGGGTTAGGGTTAGGGTTTGGATTCGGGTTCGGGTTAGGGTTAGGGTTAGGGTTAGGGTTCGGGTTAGTGTTATGGTTAGGGTTCGGGTTAGAGTTCGGGTTCAGGTTAGGGTTCGGTTTAGGGTTAGGGTTAGGGTTCGGGTTGGGGTTAGGGTTATGGTTAGGTTTAGGGTTAGGGTTAGAGTTAGGTTTCGGGTTAGGGTTAGGGTTAGGGTTAGGGTTCGGGTTCGGGTTAGGGTTAGGGTTAGAGTTACGGTTCGGGTTCGGGTTAGGGTTAGGGTTTGTGTTAGGGTTCCTCTTAGGGTTCGGTTTAGGGTTAGGTTTAGGGTTCAGGTTAGGGATAGGGTTAGGGTTAGGGTCAGGTTAGGGTTAGGGTTCAGGATAGGGTTAGGGTTAGGGTTCGGGTTCGGGTTATGGTTAGGGTTAGGGTTAGGGTTACGGTTAGGGTTAGGGTTATGGTAAGTGTTCAGGTTAGAGTTCGCGTTCGCGTTAGGGTTCGGGTTCTGGATTGGGTTCGGTTTTAGGTTAGGGTTAGGGTTAGGATTAGGGTTAGGGTGAGAGTTCCGGTTAGGGTTCGGGTTCGGATTAGGGTTCGGGTTAGGGCTAGGGTTCAGGTTAGGGTTAGGGGTTCGGGTTTGGCTTCGTGTTAGGGATTCGGGTTCGGGTTCGGTTACGGTTCGGGTTCAGATTCATGTCAGGGTTAGGGTTTGGGTTCCGGTCAGTGTTCGGATTAGGGTAGGGTCAGGGTCAGGGTCAGGGTTTAGGGTTTAGGGTCAGGGTTAGGGTTGGGGTCAGGGTCAGGTATTAGCTTTTAGGGTAAGATTAGGGTCAGGGTCATGGTCAGGATCAGGGTCAGGGTCAGTGTCAGGGTTAGGGTTCGTGTTCGGTTGACGGTTCGGGTCGGGTTCCGGTTCGGGTTATGGTTGGGGTTACGGTTAGGGTTCCGGTTAGGGTTAGGATTAGGGTTAGGTTTTGGGCTAGGGTTAGGGTTCGAGGTAGGGTTAGAGTTCGGGTTAGGGTTAGATTTTGGGTTCGGGTTCGGTTTTGGGTTCGTGTTAGGGTTAAGGTTCGGTTTAGGGTTAGGGGTCGGATTAGGGGTAGGATTTGGGTTCTGGTTAGGTTTCAGGGTAGGGTTAGGGTTCGGGTCGTGTTAGGGTTAGGGTTAGGGTTAGGGTTAGGGTTAGGGTTACGATTCGGGTTCGGGTCGGGTTAGGTTTAGGGTTAGGGTTCAGGTTAGGGATAGAGTTAGGGTTAGGGTCGGGTTAGGGTTAGGGTTCAGGTTAGGGTTAGGGTTACGTTTCGGGTTCGGGTTATGGTTAGGGTTAGGGTTAGGGTTACGGTTAGGGTTAGGGTTAGGGTTCGGGTTAGGGTTAGGGTTCAGGTTAGAGTTCGGTTTCGCGTTAGGGTTCGGGTTCGGGATTGGGTTCGGTTTCAGGTTAGGGTTAGGGTTAGGGTTAGTGTTAGGGTTAGGGTTAGAGTTACAGTTAGGGTTAGGGTTAGGGTTAGGGTTCGGGTTAGGGCTAGGGTTCGGGTTAGGGTTAGGGGTTCGGGTTTGGCTTCGTGTTAGGGATTCGGGTTCGGGTTCGGTTACGGTTCGGGTTCAGATTCATGTCAGGGTTAGGGTTTGGGTTCCGGTCAGTGTTCGGATTAGGGTAGGGTCAGGGTCAGGGTCAGGGTTTAGGGTTTAGGGTCAGGGTTAGGGTTGGGGTCAGGGTCAGGTATTAGCTTTTAGGGTAAGATTAGGGTCAGGGTCATGGTCAGGATCAGGGTCAGGGTCAGTGTCAGGGTTAGGGTTCGTGTTCGGTTGACGGTTCGGGTCGGGTTCCGGTTCGGGTTATGGTTGGGGTTACGGTTAGGGTTCCGGTTAGGGTTAGGATTAGGGTTAGGTTTTGGGCTAGGGTTAGGGTTCGAGGTAGGGTTAGAGTTCGGGTTAGGGTTAGATTTTGGGTTCGGGTTCGGTTTTGGGTTCGTGTTAGGGTTAAGGTTCGGTTTAGGGTTAGGGGTCGGATTAGGGGTAGGATTTGGGTTCTGGTTAGGTTTCAGGGTAGGGTTAGGGTTCGGGTCGTGTTAGGGTTAGGGTTAGGGTTAGGGTTAGGGTTAGGGTTACGATTCGGGTTCGGGTCGGGTTAGGTTTAGGGTTAGGGTTCAGGTTAGGGATAGAGTTAGGGTTAGGGTCGGGTTAGGGTTAGGGTTCAGGTTAGGGTTAGGGTTACGTTTCGGGTTCGGGTTATGGTTAGGGTTAGGGTTAGGGTTACGGTTAGGGTTAGG
>NW_026622974.1:1045650-1118150 GCF_023065955.2 Ursus arctos | reverse complement strand
TTAGGGTTATGGTTAGGGTTAGGTTTCGGGTTAGAATTAGGGTTAGGGTAGCATTTGGGTTAGGGTTAGGGATCGGGTTTGGGTTAGGGTTAGGGTTAGGGTTAGGTTTTCGGTTAGGGATAGGGTTAGGATTAGGGTCGGGTTAGGGTTAGGGTTCGGGTTAGGGTTAGAGTTAATGTTAGGGTTAAGGTTAGGGTTCAGGTTAGGGATAGGGTTAGGGTTAGGGTGGGGTTAGGGTTAGGGTTCAGGTTAGGGTTAAGGTTAGGGTTAGGGTTAGGGTTAGGGTTAGGTTAGGGTTAGGGTTAGGGTTAGGTTAGGGTTAGGGTTCGGTTTCGGGCTAGGGTTAGGGTTCGGGATAGGGTTAGAGTTCAAGTTAGGGTTAGATTTTGGGTTCGGGTTCCGTTTTGGCTTCGTGTTAGGGTTAGGGTTCGGTTTAGGGTTAGGGGTCGGATTAGGGGTAGGGTTTGGGTTCGGCTTAGGGTTCGGGGTAGGGTTAGGTTTCGGGTTTGGTTTCGGAGTAGGGTTAGGGTTAGGGTAAACTTTTGGGTTAGGGTTCGTGTTAGGGTTAGGGTTAGGATTAGGGTTAGGGTTAGGGTTAGGGTTAGGGTTAGGGTTCGGGTTAGGGTTAGGGTTCAGGTTAGACTTCGGGTTCGCGTTAGGGTTCGGGTTCGGGATTGGGTTCGTTTTCAGGTTAGGGTTAGGGTTAGGGTTAGGGTTACGATTCGGGTTCGGGTCGTTTTAGGGTTAGGGTTAGGGATCAGGTTAGGGATAGGGTTAGGGTTAGGGTCGGGTTAGGGTTAGGGTTCAGGTTAGGGTTATGGTTAGGGTTAGGGTTCGGGTTAGGATTAGGGATAGGGTAGCGTTAGGGTTAGGGTTAGGGTTAGGGTTAGGGTTAGGGTGAGGGTTAGAGTTCGGGTTAGGTTTCGGGTTAGGGTTAGGGTTAGGGTTAGGGTTAGGGTTAGGTTTTCGGTTAGGGATAGGGTTAGGTTAGGGTCGGGTTAGGGTTAGGGTTAGGGTTAGGGTTAGGTTTAGGGTTAGGGTTAGGGTTAGGGTTAGGGTTAGCGTTAGGGTTAGGGTTACGGTTAGGGTTAGGGTTAGGGTTAGGGTTAGGGTTAGGGTTAGGTTTCCGGTAAGGATAGGGTTAGGGTTAGGGTTAGGGTTCGGGTTAGGGTTAGAGTTCGGGTTAGGGTTAGGGTTCAGGTTAGGGTTCGGGTTGGGGTTAGGGTTCGGGTTCGGGATTCGGTTCGGTTTCAGGTTAGTGTTAGGGTAGGTTTATGTTTAGTGTTCGGGTTAGGGTTAGGATTAGAGGGTTACTGTTTCGTTTAGGGTTAGGGTTAGGGTTAGTCTTCTAGTTAGGGTTAGGGTTAGGGTTAGGGTTACTGTTAGGGCTTGATTTTTGGTTAGGGTTAGGGTTAGGGTTAGGGTTAGGGTGAGGTTTAGGGTTAGGGTTAGGGTTACGATTTGGTTTCGGGTCGGGTTAGGGTTAGGGTTAGGGTTCCGGTTAGGGATAGGGTTAGGGTTAGGTTTAGGGTTCGGGTTAGGGTTAGGGTTCAGGTTAGGGTTCGTTTTCGGGCTAGGGTTAGGGGTAGGGTTAGGGTTAGGGTTAGGGTAAGGGTTAGGTTTTCGGTTAGGGATAAGGTTAGGGTTAGGGTCGGGTTTGGGTTCGGGTTCGGGTTTGGGTTAGGGTTAATGTTAGGGTTAGGGTTAGGGTTCAGGTTAGGGATAGGGTTAGGGTTAGGGTCGGGTTAGGGTTAGGGTTCAGGTTAGGGTTAAGGTTAGGTTTAGGGTTCGGGATAGGGTTAGGGTAGGTTAGGGTTAGGGTTAGGGTTAGGGTTCAAGTTATGGTTAGATTTTGGGTTCGGGTTCGGTTTTGGGTTCGTGTTAGGGTTTGGGTTCGGTTTAGGGTTAGGGGTCGGATTAGGGGTATGGTTAGGGTTAGGGTTAGGGTTAGGGTTAGGGGTTAGGGTTAGGGTTAGGGTTAGGGTTAGGGATAGGGTTAGGGTTAGGGTCGGGTTAGGGTTAGTGTTCGTGTTCTGGTCAGGGTTCGGGTTAGGGTAGGGTCAGGGTCAGGGTCAGGGTTTAGGGTTTAGGGTCAGGGTTAGGGGTGGGTCAGGGTCAGGTATTAGGGTTTAGGGTTAGGATTAGGGTCAGGGTCATGGTCAGGATCAGTGTCAGGGTCAGTGTCAGGGTTAGGGTTCGTGTTCGGTTGACGGTTCGGGTCGGGTTCCGGTTTGGGTTATGGATGGGGTTACGGTTAGGGTTCGGGTTAGGGTTAGGATTAGGGTTAGGTTAGGGTTAGGGTTAGGGTTAGGTTAGGGTTAGGGTTAGGGTTAGGGTTAGGGTTAGGGTTAGGGGTTAGGGTTAGGGTTAGGGTTAGGGTTAGGGATAGGGTTAGGGTTAGGGTCGGGTTAGGGTTAGTGTTCGTGTTCCGGTCAGGGTTCGGGTTAGGGTAGGGTCAGGGTCAGGGTCAGGGTTTAGGGTTTAGGGTCAGGGTTAGGGGTGGGTCAGGGTCAGGTATTAGGGTTTAGGGTTAGGATTAGGGTCAGGGTCATGGTCAGGATCAGTGTCAGGGTCAGTGTCAGGGTTAGGGTTCGTGTTCGGTTGACGGTTCGGGTCGGGTTCCGGTTTGGGTTATGAATGGGGTTACGGTTAGGGTTCGGGTTAGGGTTAGGATTAGGGTTAGGTTTCGGGCTAGGGTTAGGGTTCGGGGTAGGGTTAGATTTCGGGTTAGGGTTAGATTTTGGGTTCGGGTTCGGTTTTGGGTTCGTGTTAGGGTTAGGGTTCGGTTTAGGGTTAGGGGTCGGATTAGGGGTAGGGTTTGGGTTCGGGTTAGGGTTCGGGGTAGGGTTAGGGTTCGGGTTCGGGTTCGGAGTAGGGTTAGGGTTAGGGTAAAGTTTTGGGTTAGGGTTCGTGTTAGGGTTAGGGTTAGGGTTAGGGTTAGGTTTCGGGTTAGTGTTAGGGTGCGGGAGCGGTTTTGCTTTAGGGTTCGGGTTCGGGTATCGTTTGGGTTATGGTTAGTGTTTGGCTTCGGGTTCGGGTTAGGTTTAGAGTTAGGGTTCGTGTTAGGGTTAGGGTTAGGGTTCGGATCAGGGTTAGGATTATGGTTAGGGTTAGGTTTCGGGTTCGGTTTAGGGTCAGGGTTAGGGTTAGGGTTCCGGTTAGGGATAGGGTTAGGGTTAGGGTCGGGTTAGGGTTAGGTTTCGGGTTCGGGTTAGGGTCAGGGTTAGGGTTAGGTTTCCGGTTAGAGATAGGGTTAGGGTTAGGGTCGGGTTAGGGTTAGGGTTCGGGTTCGGGTTAGGGATCCGGTTAGGGTTAGGGTTAGGGTTAGGGTTAGAGTTCGGGTTAGGGTTCGGGTTAGGGTTATGGTTTGGATTCGGGTTTGGGTTCATGTTAGGGTTAGGGTTTGGGTGAGGGTTCGGGTTAGGGTTAGGGTTCGGGTTCGGGTTCGGGTTAGGGTTAGGGTTAGTGTTCAAGTTAGGGAAAGGGTTAGGGTAAGGGTTGGGTTAGGGTTAGGGTTAGGGTTAGGGTTCGGATCAGGTTTAGGGTTAGGGTTAGGGTTAGGGTTAGAGTTCGGGTTAGGGTTCGGGTTAGGGTTATGGTTTGGATTCGGGTTTGGGTTCATGTTAGGGTTAGGGTTTGGGTGAGGGTTCGGGTTAGGGTTAGGGTTCGGGTTCGGGTACGGGTTAGGGTTAGGGTTAGTGTTCAAGTTAGGGAAAGGGTTAGGGTAAGGGTTGGGTTAGGGTTAGGGTTAGGGTTAGGGTTCGGATCAGGTTTAGGGTTAGGGTTATGGTTAGGTTTAGAGTTCGGGTTAGGGTTTGGGTTAGGGTTAGGGTTTGGATTCGGGTTCGGGTTAGGGTTAGGGTTAGGGTTAGGGTTCGGGTTAGTGTTATGGTTAGGGTTTGGGTTAGAGTTCGGGTTCAGGTTAGGGTTCGGTTTAGGGTTAGGGTTAGGGTTCGGGTTGGGGTTAGGGTTATGGTTAGGGTTAGGGTTAGGGTTAGGGTTAGGGTTAGGTTTCGGGTTAGGGTTAGTGTTAGAGTTACGGTTCGGGTTCGGGTTAGGGTTAGGGTTTGTGTTAGGGTTCCTCTTAGGGTTCGGTTTAGGGTTAGGGTTAGGGTTAGGTTTGGGTTAGGGTTAGGGTTTGGATTCGGTTTCGGGTTCGGGTTTGGGTTAGGGTTCGGGTGACGTGTAGGGCTAGGGTTAGGATTAGGTTTCGGTTACGGTTAGTGTTCAGGTTCGGTTTCGGGTTCAGGTTCTGGTTCGGGTTAGGGTTAGGGTTAGGGTTAGGGTTCGGGTTAGGGTTAGGGTTACTGTTAGGGCTAGGTTTTGGGTTAGGGTTCGTGTTAGGGTACGGGTTAGGGTTAGGGTTACGGTTAGGGTTAGGTTTCCGGTTAGGGATAGGGTTAGGGTTAGGGTCGGGTTAGGGTTAGGGTTCGGTTTAGGGTTAGGGGTCGGATTAGGGGTAGGGTTTGGGTTCGGGTTAGGGTTCGGGGTAGGGTTAGGGTTCGGGTTCGGGTTCGGAGTAGGGTTAGGGTTAGGGTAAAGTTTTGGGTTAGGGTTCGTGTTAGGGTTAGGGTTAGGATTACGGTTAGGGTTAGGTTTCGGGTTAGGGCTCGGGTTTGGGTTCGGGTTAGGGTTAGTGTTAGGGTTAGGGTTACGGTTAGAGTTCGGATTAGGGTTTGGGTTAGGGTTAGGGTTTGGATTCCGGTTCGGGTTCAGCTTAGGGTTAGGGTTAGGGTTTGGGTAGGGTTAGGGTTCAGGTTCGGAATATGGTTAGGGTTAGGGTTACGGTTAGTGTTAGGGTTAGGGTTCGGGTCAGGCTTAGGGTTCGGGTTCGGGTTAGTGTTAGCGTTAGGGTTAGGGTTAGAGTTCGGGTTAGGGTTTGCGTTAGGGTTAGGGTTTGGATTCGGGTTCGGGTTCAGGTTAGGGTTAGGGTTAGGGTTACGGTTCGGGTAGGGTTAGGGTTCGGGTTCGTGTTAGGGTTAGGGTTAGGGTTCGGGTTAGGGTTAGGGTTCAGGTTAGGGTTCGGGTTCGGGTTAGGGTTCGGGTTCAGGATTGGGTTCGGTTTCAGGTTAGGGTTAGGGTTAGGGTTATTGTTACGGTTCGGGTTAGGGTTAGGTTTAGGGTTACTGTTTCGTTTAGGGTTAGGGTTAGGGTTAGGGTTAGGGTTAGGGTTCAGGTTAGGGTTAGGGTTCGGGTTACGGTTAAGGGTTAGGGTTAGGGTTAGGGTTAGGGTTAGGGTTAGGGTTAGGGTTAGGTTAGGGTTAGGGTTAGGGTTAGGTTAGGGTTAGGGTTAGGGTTAGGGTTAGGGTTAGGGTTAGGGTTCCGGTTCTGATTATGATTAGGGTTAGGGTTAGGGTTAGGGTTAGGGTTAGGGTTCGGGTTAGGGTTAGGGTTCCGGTTCTGATTATGATTAGGGTTAGGGTTAGGGTTACGTTTAGGGTTAGGGTTACGATTCGGGTTCGGAGTTGGGTTAGGGTTAGGGTTAGGTTTCAGGTTTGGGATAGGTTTAGGGTTAGGGTCGGGTTAGGGTTAGGGTTCGGGTTATGTGTTCGGGTTTGGGTTCGTGTTAGGGATTCGGGTTCGTGTTCGGGTTAGGGTTCGGGTTCAGATTCATGTCATGGTTAGGGTTCGGGTTCCGGTCAGAGTTCGGGTTAGGGTAGGGTCAGGGTCAGGGTCAGGGTTTAAGGTTTAGGGTCAGGGTCAGTGTCAGGGTTAGGGTTGGGGTCAGGGTCAGGTATTAGGGTTTAGGGTTAGGATTAGCGTCAGGGTCATGGTCAGGATCAGTGTCAGGGTCAGTGTCAGGGTTAGGGTTCGTGTTCGGTTGACGGTTCGGGTCGGGTTCCGGTTTGGGTTATGGATGGGCTTACGGTTAGGGTTCGGGTTAGGGTTAGGATTAGGGTTAGGTTTCGGGCTAGGGTTAGGGTTCGGGGTAGGGTTAGAGTTCGGGTTAGGGTTAGATATTGGGTTCGGGTTCGGTTTTGGGTTCGTGTTAGGGTTAGGGTTCGGTTTAGGGTTAGGGGTCGGATTAGGGGTAGGGTTTGGGTTCGGGTTAGGGTTCGGGGTAGGGTTAGGGTTCGGGTTCGGGTTCGGAGTAGGGTTAGGGTTAGGGTAAAGTTTTGGGTTAGGGTTCGTGTTATGGTTAGGGTTAGGGTTAGGGTTAGGTTTCGGGTTAGTGTTAGGGTGCGGGATCGGTTTTGCTTTAGGGTTCGGGTTCGGGTATCGTTTGGGTTATGGTTAGTGTTTGGCTTCGGGTTTGGGTTAGGTTCAGAGTTAGGGTTCGTGTTAGGGTTAGGGTTAGAGTTCGGATCAGGTTTAGGGTTATGGTTAGGGTTAGTTTTCGGGTTCGGTTTCGGGTCAGGGTTAGGGTTAGGTTTCCGGTTAGGGATAGGGTTAGGGTTAGGGTTCGGGTTAGGGTTAGCGTTAGTGTTAGGGTTAGGGTTTAGGTTAGGGTTAGAGCGAGGTTTAGGGTTTGGGTTCGGGTTCGGGTTAGGGTTAGGGTTAGGGTTAGGGTACGGTTACGGTTAGGGTTAGGGTTAGGTTTCGGGTTAGGGTTACGGTTCAGGTTAGGGTTCGGGTTCACGTTAGGGTTCGGGTTCGGGATTGGGTTCGGTTTTAGGTTAGGGTTAGGGTTAGGGTTAGGGTTAAGGTTACAGTTCGGGTTAGGGTACGGGTTCGGATTAGGGTTCGGGTTAGGGCTAGGGTTCGGGTTAGGGTTAGGGTTCGGGTTAGGGGTTCGGGTTTGGCTTGATGTTAGGGATTCGGGTTCGGGTTCGGGTTTGTGTTCGGGTTCAGATTCATGTCAGGGTTAGGGTTCGGGTTCCGGTTAGGGTTAGGGTTAGGGTTAGGGTTAGGGTTTGGGGTTAGGGTTAGGGTTAGGGTTAGGGTTAGGGATAGGGTTAGGGTTAGGGTCGGGTTAGGGTTAGTGTTCGTGTTCCGGTCAGGGTTCGGGTTAGGGTAGGGTCAGGGTCAGGGTCAGGGTTTAGGGTTTAGGGTCAGGGTTAGGGTTGGGTCAGGGTCAGGTATTAGGGTTTAGGGTTAGGATTAGGGTCAGGGTCATGGTCAGGATCAGGGTCAGGGTCAGTGTCAGGGTTAGGGTTTGTGTTCGGTTGACGGTTCGCATCGGGTTCCGTTTCGGGTTATGGATGGGGTTACGGTTAGGGTTCAGGTTAGGGTTAGGATTAGGGTTAGGTTTTGGGCTAGGGTTAGGGTTCGGGGTAGGGTTAGATTTCGGGTTAGGGTTAGATTTTGGGTTCGGGTTCGGTTTTGGGTTCGTGTTAGGGTTAGGGTTCGGTTTAGGGTTAGGGGTCGGATTAGGGGTAGGGTTTGGGTTCGGGTTAGGGTTCGGGGTAGGGTTAGGGTTCGGGTTCGGGTTCGGAGTAGGGTTAGGGTTAGGGTAAAGTTTTGGGTTAGGGTTCGTGTTAGGGTTAGGGTTAGGGTTAGGGTTAGGTTTCGGGTTAGTGTTAGGGTGCGGGATCGGTTTTGCTTTAGGGTTCGGGTTCAGGTATCGTTTGGGTTATGGTTAGTGTTTGGCTTCGGGTTCGGGTTAGGTTTAGAGTTAGGGTTCGTGTTAGGGTTAGGGTTAGGGTTCGGATCAGGGTTAGGATTATGGTTAGGGTTAGGTTTCGGGTTCGGTTTAGGGTCAGGGTTAGGGTTAGGGTTCCGGTTAGGGATAGGGTTAGGGTTAGGGTCGGGTTAGGGTTAGGTTTCGGGTTCGGGTTAGGGTCAGGGTTAGGGTTAGGTTTCCGGTTAGAGATAGGGTTAGGGTTAGGGTCGGGTTAGGGTTAGGGTTCGGGTTCGGGTTAGGGATCCGGTTAGGGTTAGGGTTAGGGTTAGGGTTAGAGTTCGGGTTAGGGTTCGGGTTAGGGTTATGGTTTGGATTCGGGTTTGGGTTCATGTTAGGGTTAGGGTTTGGGTGAGGGTTCGGGTTAGGGTTAGGGTTCGGGTTCGGGTTCGGGTTAGGGTTAGGGTTAGTGTTCAAGTTAGGGAAAGGGTTAGGGTAAGGGTTGGGTTAGGGTTAGGGTTAGGGTTAGGGTTCGGATCAGGTTTAGGGTTAGGGTTAGGGTTAGGGTTAGAGTTCTGGTTAGGGTTCGGGTTAGGGTTATGGTTTGGATTCGGGTTTGGGTTCATGTTAGGGTTAGGGTTTGGGTGAGGGTTCGGGTTAGGGTTAGGGTTCGGGTTCGGGTTCGGGTTAGGGTTAGGGTTAGTGTTCAAGTTAGGGAAAGGGTTAGGGTAAGGGTTGGGTTAGGGTTAGGGTTAGGGTTAGGGTTCGGATCAGGTTTAGGGTTAGGGTTAGGGTTAGGTTTAGAGTTCGGGTTAGGGTTTGGGTTAGGGTTAGGGTTTGGATTCGGGTTCGGGTTAGGGTTAGGGTTAGGGTTAGGGTTCGGGTTAGTGTTATGGTTAGGGTTTGGGTTAGAGTTCGGGTTCAGGTTAGGGTTCGGTTTAGGGTTAGGGTTAGGGTTCGGGTTGGGGTTAGGGTTATGGTTAGGGTTAGGGTTAGGGTTAGGGTTAGGGTTAGGTTTCGGGTTAGGGTTAGTGTTAGAGTTACGGTTCGGGTTCGGGTTAGGGTTAGGGTTTGTGTTAGGGTTCCTCTTAGGGTTTGGTTTAGGGTTAGGGTTAGGGTTAGGTTTGGGTTAGGGTTAGGGTTTGGATTCGGTTTCGGGTTCGGGTTTGGGTTAGGGTTCGGGTGACGTGTAGGGCTAGGGTTAGGATTAGGTTTCGGTTACGGTTAGTGTTCAGGTTCGGTTTCGGGTTCAGGTTCTGGTTCGGGTTAGGGTTAGGGTTAGGGTTAGGGTTAGGGTTCGGGTTAGGGTTAGGGTTACTGTTAGGGCTAGGTTTTGGGTTAGGGTTCGTGTTAGGGTACGGGTTAGGGTTAGGGTTACGGTTAGGGTTAGGTTTCCGGTTAGGGATAGGGTTAGGGTTAGGGTCGGGTTAGGGTTAGGGTTCGGTTTAGGGTTAGGGGTCGGATTAGGGGTAAGGTTTGGGTTCGGGTTCGGGTTCGGGGTAGGGTTAGGGTTCGGGTTCGGGTTCGGAGTAGGGTTAGGGTTAGGGTAAAGTTTTGGGTTAGGGTTCGTGTTAGGGTTAGGGTTAGGATTACGGTTAGGGTTAGGTTTCGGGTTAGGGCTCGGGTTTGGGTTCGGGTTAGGGTTAGTGTTAGGGTTAGGGTTACGGTTAGAGTTCGGATTAGGGTTTGGGTTAGGGTTAGGGTTTGGATTCCGGTTCGGGTTCAGCTTAGGGTTAGGGTTAGGGTTCGGGTAGGGTTAGGGTTCAGGTTCGGATTATGGTTAGGGTTAGGGTTACGGTTAGTGTTAGGGTTAGGGTTCGGGTTAGGCTTAGGGTTCGGGTTCGGGTTAGGGTTAGCGTTAGGGTTAGGGTTAGAGTTCGGGATAGGGTTTGCGTTAGGGTTAGGGTTTGGATTCGGGTTCGGGTTCAGGTTAGGGTTAGGGTTAGGGTTACGGTTCGGGTAGGGTTAGGGTTAGGGCTAGGGTTCGGGTTAGGGTTAGGGTTCGGGTTAGGGTTAGGGTTCAGGTTAGGGTTCGGGTTCGGGTTAGGGTTCGGTTTCAGGATTGGGTTCGGTTTCAGGTTAGGGTTAGGGTTAGGTTTATTGTTAGGGTTAGGGTTAGGGTTAGGGTTAGGGTTAGGGTTAGGGATAGGGTTAGGGTTAGTGTCGGGTTAGGGTTAGGGTTTGTGTTCCGGTCAGGGTTCGGGTTAGGGTAGGGTCAGGGTCAGGGTCAGGGTTTAGGGTTTAGGGTCAGGGTTAGGGTTGGGTCAGGGTCAGGTATTAGGGTTTAGGGTTAGGATTAGGGTCAGGGTCATGGTCAGGATCAGGGTCAGGGTCAGTGTCAGGGTTAGGGTTTGTGTTCGGTTGACGGTTCGCATCGGGTTCCGTTTCGGGTTATGGATGGGGTTACGGTTAGGGTTCAGGTTAGGGTTAGGATTAGGGTTAGGTTTTGGGCTAGGGTTAGGGTTCAGGGTAGGGTTAGAGTACGGGTTAGGTTTAGATTTTGGGTTCGGGTTCGGTTTTGGGTTCGTGTTAGGGTTAGGGTTCAGTTTAGGGTTACTGTGAGGTTTAGGGTTTGCGTTCGGGTTAGGTTTAGGGTTAGGGTTAGGGTTCGGGTTAGGGTTAGGGTTACGGTTCGGGTTCGGGGTAGGGTTAGGGTTTGTGTTAGGGTTCCTCGTAGGGTTCGGTTTAGGGTTAGGGTTAGGGTTAGGATTCAGGTTAGGGTTAGGGGTCGGGTTAGGGTTAGGGTTACTGTTAGGGTTAGGTTTTGGGTTAGGGTTCGTGTTAGGGTACGGGTTAGGGTTAGGGTTAGGGTTAGGGTTAGGGTTAGGGTTAGGTTTCCGGTTAGGGATAGGGTTAGGGTTAGGGTCGGGTTAGGGTTAGGGTTCGGGTTAGGGTTAAGGTTAGGGTTAGGGTTAGGGTTATGCTTAGGGTTACGATTCGGGTTCGGGTCGGGTTAGGGTTAGGGTTAGGGATCAGGTTAGGGAAAGGGTTAGGGTTAGGGTCGGGTTAGGGTTAGGGTTCAGGTTAGGGTTATGGTTATGGTTAGGGTTCGGGTTAGGATTAGGGTTAGGGTATCGTTAGGGTTAGGGTTAGGGATCGGGTTAGGGTTAGGGTTAGGGTAAGGGTTAGGTTTTCGGTTAGGGATAAGGTTAGGGTTAGGGTCGGGTTTGGGTTCGGGTTCGGGTTAGGGTTAGGGTTAATGTTAGGGTTAGGGTTAGGGTTCAGGTTAGGGATAGGGTTAGCGTTAGGGTCGGGTTAGGGATAGGGTTCAGGTTAGGGTTAAGGTTAGGTTTAGGGTTCGGGATAGGGTTAGGGTTAGGTTAGGGTTAGGGTTAGGGTTAGGGTTAGGGTTAGGTTTCAGGCTAGGGTTCGGGTTCGGGTTAGGGTTAGAGTTCAAGTTATGGTTAGATTTTGGGTTCGGTTTCGGTTTTGGGTTCGTGCTAGGGTTAGGGTTCTGTTTAGGGTTAGGGGTCAGATTAGGGGTAGGGTTTGGGTTCGGGTTAGGGTTCGGGGTAGGGTTAGGGTTAGGGTTCGGGATTCGGTTCGGTTTCAGGTTAGCGTTAGGGTTAGGGTTTTGGTTAGGGTTCGGGTTAGGCTTAGGTTTAGGGTAACTGTTTCGTTTAGGGTTAGGTTTAGGGGTAGGGTTCTAGTTATAGTTAGGGTTCGGGTTAGGGTTAGGGTTACTGTTAGGGTTAGGTTTTGGGTTAGGGTTCGTGTTAGGGTACGGGTTAGGGTTAGGGTTCGGGTTAGGGTTTGGTTTAGGGTTATATTTCGGGTATGGTTAGGGTTAGGGTTAGAGTTCCGGTTCGGATTCGGGTTCGGGTTAGGGTTCGGGTTAGGGCTAGGGTTCGGGTTAGGGTTAGGATTTGGGTTAGGGCTTCGGGTTTGGCTTCCGGTTAGGGATTCGTGTTAGGGCTAGGGTTCGGTTTAGGGTTAGGTTTCGGGTTAGGGTTACGGTTAGGGTTAGGGTTAGGTTTCCGGTTAGGGATAGGGTTAGGGTTAGGGTCGGGTTAGGGTTAGGGTTTAGGTTAGGGTTATGATTAGGGTTAGGGTTCGGGTTAGAATTAGGGTTAGGGTAGCGTTTGGGTTAGGGTTAGGGATCGGGTTTGGGTTAGGGTTAGGGTTAGGGTTAGGTTTTCGGTTAGGGATAGGGATAGGGTTAGGGTTAGGGTTAGGGTTAGGGTTACGGTTAGGGTTAGGGTTCACGTTAGAGTTCGGGTTCGCGTTAGGGTTCGGGTTCGGGATTGGGTTCGGTTTCAGGTTAGGGTTAGGGTTAGGGTTAGGGTTAGGGTTAGAGTTCCGGTTAGGGTTCGGGTTCGGATTAGGGTTCGGGTTAGGGTTAGGGTTCGGGTTAGGGTTAGGGTTCAGGTTAGGGTTCGGGTTCGGGTTAGGGTTCGGTTTCAGGATTGGGTTCGGTTTCAGGTTAGGGTTAGGGTTAGGTTTATTGTTAGGGTTAGGGTTAGGGTTAGGGTTAGGGTTAGGGTTAGGGATAGGGTTAGGGTTAGTGTCGGGTTAGGGTTAGGGTTTGTGTTCCGGTCAGGGTTCGGGTTAGGGTAGGGTCAGGGTCAGGGTCAGGGTTTAGGGTTTAGGGTCAGGGTTAGGGTTGGGTCAGGGTCAGGTATTAGGGTTTAGGGTTAGGATTAGGGTCAGGGTCATGGTCAGGATCAGGGTCAGGGTCAGTGTCAGGGTTAGGGTTTGTGTTCGGTTGACGGTTCGCATCGGGTTCCGTTTCGGGTTATGGATGGGGTTACGGTTAGGGTTCAGGTTAGGGTTAGGATTAGGGTTAGGTTTTGGGCTAGGGTTAGGGTTCAGGGTAGGGTTAGAGTACGGGTTAGGTTTAGATTTTGGGTTCGGGTTCGGTTTTGGGTTCGTGTTAGGGTTAGGGTTCAGTTTAGGGTTACTGTGAGGTTTAGGGTTTGCGTTCGGGTTAGGTTTAGGGTTAGGGTTAGGGTTCGGGTTAGGGTTAGGGTTACGGTTCGGGTTCGGGGTAGGGTTAGGGTTTGTGTTAGGGTTCCTCGTAGGGTTCGGTTTAGGGTTAGGGTTAGGGTTAGGATTCAGGTTAGGGTTAGGGGTCGGGTTAGGGTTAGGGTTACTGTTAGGGTTAGGTTTTGGGTTAGGGTTCGTGTTAGGGTACGGGTTAGGGTTAGGGTTAGGGTTAGGGTTAGGGTTAGGGTTAGGTTTCCGGTTAGGGATAGGGTTAGGGTTAGGGTCGGGTTAGGGTTAGGGTTCGGGTTAGGGTTAAGGTTAGGGTTAGGGTTAGGGTTATGCTTAGGGTTACGATTCGGGTTCGGGTCGGGTTAGGGTTAGGGTTAGGGATCAGGTTAGGGAAAGGGTTAGGGTTAGGGTCGGGTTAGGGTTAGGGTTCAGGTTAGGGTTATGGTTATGGTTAGGGTTCGGGTTAGGATTAGGGTTAGGGTATCGTTAGGGTTAGGGTTAGGGATCGGGTTAGGGTTAGGGTTAGGGTAAGGGTTAGGTTTTCGGTTAGGGATAAGGTTAGGGTTAGGGTCGGGTTTGGGTTCGGGTTCGGGTTAGGGTTAGGGTTAATGTTAGGGTTAGGGTTAGGGTTCAGGTTAGGGATAGGGTTAGCGTTAGGGTCGGGTTAGGGATAGGGTTCAGGTTAGGGTTAAGGTTAGGTTTAGGGTTCGGGATAGGGTTAGGGTTAGGTTAGGGTTAGGGTTAGGGTTAGGGTTAGGGTTAGGTTTCAGGCTAGGGTTCGGGTTCGGGTTAGGGTTAGAGTTCAAGTTATGGTTAGATTTTGGGTTCGGTTTCGGTTTTGGGTTCGTGCTAGGGTTAGGGTTCTGTTTAGGGTTAGGGGTCAGATTAGGGGTAGGGTTTGGGTTCGGGTTAGGGTTCGGGGTAGGGTTAGGGTTAGGGTTCGGGATTCGGTTCGGTTTCAGGTTAGCGTTAGGGTTAGGGTTTTGGTTAGGGTTCGGGTTAGGCTTAGGTTTAGGGTAACTGTTTCGTTTAGGGTTAGGTTTAGGGGTAGGGTTCTAGTTATAGTTAGGGTTCGGGTTAGGGTTAGGGTTACTGTTAGGGTTAGGTTTTGGGTTAGGGTTCGTGTTAGGGTACGGGTTAGGGTTAGGGTTCGGGTTAGGGTTTGGTTTAGGGTTATATTTCGGGTATGGTTAGGGTTAGGGTTAGAGTTCCGGTTCGGATTCGGGTTCGGGTTAGGGTTCGGGTTAGGGCTAGGGTTCGGGTTAGGGTTAGGATTTGGGTTAGGGCTTCGGGTTTGGCTTCCGGTTAGGGATTCGTGTTAGGGCTAGGGTTCGGTTTAGGGTTAGGTTTCGGGTTAGGGTTACGGTTAGGGTTAGGGTTAGGTTTCCGGTTAGGGATAGGGTTAGGGTTAGGGTCGGGTTAGGGTTAGGGTTTAGGTTAGGGTTATGATTAGGGTTAGGGTTCGGGTTAGAATTAGGGTTAGGGTAGCGTTTGGGTTAGGGTTAGGGATCGGGTTTGGGTTAGGGTTAGGGTTAGGGTTAGGTTTTCGGTTAGGGATAGGGATAGGGTTAGGGTTAGGGTTAGGGTTAGGGTTACGGTTAGGGTTAGGGTTCACGTTAGAGTTCGGGTTCGCGTTAGGGTTCGGGTTCGGGATTGGGTTCGGTTTCAGGTTAGGGTTAGGGTTAGGGTTAGGGTTAGGGTTAGAGTTCCGGTTAGGGTTCGGGTTCGGATTAGGGTTCGGGTTAGGGCTAGGGTTAGGGTTAGGGTTAGGGGTTCGGGTTTGGCTTCGTGTTAGGGATTCGGGTTCGGGTTCGGGTTAGGGTTCGGGTTCGGGATTCGGTTCGGTTTCAGGTTAGCGTTAGGGTTAGGGTTTTGGTTAGGGTTCGGGTTAGGGTTAGGTTTAGGGTAACTGTTTCGTTTAGGGTTAGGGTTAGGGCTAGGGTTCTAGTTATAGTTAGGGTTCGGGTTAGGGTTAGGGTTACTGTTAGGGTTAGGTTTTGGGTTAGGGTTCGTGTTAGGGTACGGGTTAGGGTTAGGGTTCGGGTTAGGGTTTGGTTTAGGGTTATATTTCGGGTATGGTTAGGGTTAGGGTTAGAGTTCCGGTTAGGATTCGGGTTCGGGTTAGGGTTCGGGTTAGGGCTAGGGTTCGGGTTAGGGTTAGGATTTGGGTTAGGGGTTCGGGTTTGGCTTCCGGTTAGGGATTCGTGTTAGGGCTAGGGTTCGGTTTAGGGTTAGGTTTCGGGTTAGGGTTAGGGTTAGGGTTAGGGTTAGGTTTCCGGTTAGGGATAGGGTTAGGGTTAGGGTCGGGTTAGGGTTAGGATTTAGGTTAGGGTTATGGTTAGGGTTAGGGTTCGGGTTAGAATTAGGGTTAGAGTAGCGTTTGGGTTAGCGTTAGGGATCGGGTTAGGGTTAGGGTTAGGGTTAGGTTTTCGGTTAGGGATAGGGTTAGGATTAGGGTCGGGTTAGGGTTAGGGTTCGGGTTAGGGTTAGAGTTAATGTTAGGGTTAAGGTTAGGGTTCAGGTTAGGGATAGGGTTAGGGTTAGGGTGGGGTTAGGGTTAGGGTTCAGGTTAGGTTAAAGGTTAGGGTTAGGGTTAGGGTTAGGGTTAGGGTTAGGTTAGGGTTAGGGTGAGGGTTAGGTTAGGGTTAGGGTTAGGGTTAGGGTTAGGTTTTCGGTTAGGGATAGGGTTAGGATTAGGGTCGGGTTAGGGTTAGGGTTCGGGTTAGGGTTAGAGTTAATGTTAGGGTTAAGGTTAGGGTTCAGGTTAGGGATAGGGTTTGGGTTAGGGTGGGGTTAGGGTTAGGGTTCAGGTTAGGTTAAAGGTTAGGGTTAGGGTTAGGGTTAGGGTTAGGGTTAGGTTAGGGTTAGGGTTAGGGTTAGGTTAGGGTTAGGGTTCGGTTTCGGGCTAGGGTTAGGGTTCGGGATAGGGTTAGAGTTCAAGTTAGGGTTAGATTTTGGGTTCGGGTTCCGTTTTGGCTTCGTGTTAGGGTTAGGGTTCGGTTTAGGGTTAGGGGTCGGATTAGGGGTAGGGTTTGCGTTCGGGTTAGTGTTCGGGGTAGGGTTAGGTTTCGGGTTTGGTTTCGGAGTAGGGTTAGGGTTAGGGTAAAGTTTTGGGTTAGGGTTCGTGTTAGGGTTAGGGTTAGGATTAGGGATAGGGTTAGGGTTAGGGTTAGGGTTCGGGTTAGGGTTAGGGTTCAGGTTAGACTTCGGGTTCGCGTTAGGGTTCGGGTTCGGTATTGGGTTCGTTTTCAGGTTAGGGTTAGGGTTAGGGTTAGGGTTAGGGTTAGGGTTTCGATTGGGGTTCGGGTCGGGTTAGGGTTAGGGTTAGGGATCAGGTTAGGGATAGGGTTAGGGTTAGGGTCGGGTTAGGGTTAGGGTTCAGGTTAGGGTTATGGTTAGGGTTAGGGTTCGGGTTAGGATTAGGGATAGGGTAGCGTTAGGGTTAGGGTTAGGGATCGGGTTAGGGTTAGGGTTAGGGTTAGGGTTAGGTTTTCGGTTAGGGATAGGGTTAGGGTTAGGGTCGGGTTAGGATTAGGGTTCGGGTTAGGGTTAGGGTTAATGTTAGGGTTAGGGTTAGGGTTCAGGTTAGGGATAGGGTTAGGGTTAGGGTCGGGTTAGGGTTAGGGTTAGGATTAGGGATAGGGTTAGGTTTAGGGTTAGGGTTAGGGTTAGGTTTAGGTTAGGGTTAGGGTTAGGGTTAGGGTTAGGGTTAGGATTAGGGTTAGGGTTAGGGTTAGGGTTAGGGATAGGGTTAGGGTTAGGTTCGGGTTAGGGTTAGGGTTCAGGTTAGGGTTATGGTTAGGGTTAGGGTTCGGGTTAGGATTAGGGTTCAGGTAGCGTTTGGCTTAGGGTTAGGGATCGGGTTAGGGTTAGGGTTAGGGTTAGGGTTAGGTTTTCGGTTAGGGATAGGGTTAGGATTAGGGTCGGGTTAGGGTTAGGGTTCGGGTTAGGGTTAGAGTTAATGTTAGGGTTAAGGTTAGGTTTCAGGTTAGGGATAGGGTTAGGGTTAGGGTCGGGTTAGGGTTAGGGTTCAGGTTAGGGTTAAGGTTAGGGTTAGGGTTAGGGTTAGGGTTAGGTTAGGGTTAGGGTTAGGGTTAGGGTTAGGGTTAGGGTTAGTGTTAGGGTTAGGGTTAGGGTTAGGGTTAGGGTTAGTGTTAGGGTTAGGGTTACGGTTAGGGTTAGGGTTCAGGTTAGAGTTCGGGTTCGCGTTAAGGTTCGGGTTCGGGATTGGGTTTGGTTTCAGGTTAGGGTTAGGGTTAGGGTTAGGGTTAGGGTTAGAGTTCCGGTTAGGGTTCGGGTTCGGATTAGGGTTCGGGTTAGGGCTAGGGTTCGGGTTAGGGTTAGGGGTTCGGGTTTGGCTTCGTGTTAGGGATTCGGGTTCGGGTTCGGGTTAGGGTTCGGGTTCGGGATTCGGTTCGGTTTCAGGTTAGCGTTAGGGTTAGGGTTTTGGTTAGGGTTCGGGTTAGGGTTAGGTTTAGGGTAACTGTTTCGTTTAGGGTTAGGGTTAGGGCTAGGGTTCTAGTTATAGTTAGGGTTCGGGTTAGGGTTACTGTTAGGGTTAGGTTTTGGGTTAGGGTTCGTGTTAGGGTACGGGTTAGGGTTAGGGTTCGGGTTAGGGTTTGGTTTAGGGTTATATTTCGGGTATGGTTAGGGTTAGGGTTAGAGTTCCGGTTAGGATTCGGGTTCGGGTTAGGGTTCGGGTTAGGGCTAGGGTTCGGGTTAGGGTTAGGATTTGGGTTAGGGCTTCGGGTTTGGCTTCCGGTTAGGGATTCGTGTTAGGGCTAGGGTTCGGTTTAGGGTTAGGTTTCGGTTTAGGGTTACGGTTAGGGTTAGGCTTAGGTTTCCGGTTAGGGATAGGGTTAGGGTTAGGGTCGGGTTAGGGTTAGGGTTTAGGTTAGGGTTATGATTAGGGTTAGGGTTCGGGTTAGAATTAGGGTTAGGGTAGCGTTTGGGTTAGGGTTAGGGATCGGGTTTGGGTTAGGGTTAGGGTTAGGGTTAGGTTTTCGGTTAGGGATAGGGATAGGGTTAGGGTTAGGGTTAGGGTTAGGGTTAGGGTTACGGTTAGGGTTAGGGTTCAGGTTAGAGTTCGGGTTCGCGTTAGGGTTCGGGTTCGGGATTGGGTTCGGTTTCAGGTTAGGGTTAGGGTTAGGGTTAGGGTAGGGTTAGAGTTCCGGTTAGGGTTCGGGTTCGGATTAGGGTTCGGGTTAGGGCTAGGGTTAGGGTTAGGGTTAGGGGTTCGGGTTTGGCTTCGTGTTAGGGATTCGGGTTCGGGTTCGGGTTAGGGTTCGGGTTCGGGATTCGGTTCGGTTTCAGGTTAGCGTTAGGGTTAGGGTTTTGGTTAGGGTTCGGGTTAGGGTTAGGTTTAGGGTAACTGTTTCGTTTAGGGTTAGGGTTAGGGCTAGGGTTCTAGTTATAGTTAGGGTTCGGGTTAGGGTTAGGGTTACTGTTAGGGTTTGGTTTTGGGTTAGGGTTCGTGTTAGGGTACGGGTTAGGGTTAGGGTTCGGGTTAGGGTTTGGTTTAGGGTTATATTTCGGGTATGGTTAGGGTTAGGGTTAGAGTTCCGGTTAGGATTCGGGTTCGGGTTAGGGTTCGGGTTAGGGCTAGGGTTCGGGTTAGGGTTAGGATTTGGGTTAGGGGTTCGGGTTTGGCTTCCGGTTAGGGATTCGTGTTAGGGCTAGGGTTCGGTTTAGGGTTAGGTTTCGGGTTAGGGTTAGGGTTAGGGTTAGGTTTCCGGTTAGGGATAGGGTTAGGGTCGGGTTAGGGTTAGGATTTAGGTTAGGGTTATGGTTAGGGTTAGGGTTCGGGTTAGAATTAGGGTTAGAGTAGCGTTTGGGTTAGCGTTAGGGATCGGGTTAGGGTTAGGGTTAGGGTTAGGGTTAGGTTTTCGGTTAGGGATAGGGTTAGGATTAGGGTCGGGTTAGGGTTAGGGTTCGGGTTAGGGTTAGAGTTAATGTTAGGGTTAAGGTTAGGGTTCAGGTTAGGGATAGGGTTAGGGTTAGGGTGGGGTTAGGGTTAGGGTTCAGGTTAGGTTAAAGGTTAGGGTTAGGGTTAGGGTTAGGGTTAGGGTTAGGTTAGGGTTAGGGTTAGGGTTAGGTTAGGGTTAGGGTTAGGGTTAGGGTTAGGTTTTCGGTTAGGGATAGGGTTAGGATTAGGGTCGGGTTAGGGTTAGGGTTCGGGTTAGGGTTAGAGTTAATGTTAGGGTTAAGGTTAGGGTTCAGGTTAGGGATAGGGTTAGGGTTAGGGTGGGGTTAGGGTTAGGGTTCAGGTTAGGTTAAAGGTTAGGGTTAGGGTTAGGGTTAGGGTTAGGGTTAGGGTTAGGTTAGGGTTAGGGTTAGGGTTAGGTTAGGGTTAGGGTTCGGTTTCGGGCTAGGGTTAGGGTTCGGGATAGGGTTAGAGTTCAAGTTAGGGTTAGATTTTGGGTTCGGGTTCCGTTTTGGCTTCGTGTTAGGGTTAGGGTTCGGTTTAGGGTTAGGGGTCGGATTAGGGGTAGGGTTTGGGTTCGGGTTAGTGTTCGGGGTAGGGTTAGGTTTCGGGTTTGGTTTCGGAGTAGGGTTAGGGTTAGGGTAAAGTTTTGGGTTAGGGTTCGTGTTAGGGTTAGGGTTAGGATTAGGGATAGGGTTAGGGTTAGGGTTAGGGTTCGGGTTAGGGTTAGGGTTCAGGTTAGACTTCGGGTTCGCGTTAGGGTTCGGGTTCGGTATTGGGTTCGTTTTCAGGTTAGGGTTAGGGTTAGGGTTAGGGTTTCGATTGGGGTTCGGGTCGGGTTAGGGTTAGGGTTAGGGATCAGGTTAGGGATAGGGTTAGGGTTAGGGT
Source organism: Ursus arctos (assembly GCF_023065955.2). Lineage (NCBI taxonomy): Eukaryota > Metazoa > Chordata > Mammalia > Carnivora > Ursidae > Ursus > Ursus arctos. Next base: position 1,098,903 of record NW_026622974.1, on the reverse strand, counting down.
CGGGTTAGGGTTAGGGTTCAGGTTAGGGTTATGGTTAGGGTTAGGGTTCGGGTTAGGATTAGGGATAGGGTAGCGTTAGGGTTAGGGTTAGGGATCGGGTTAGGGTTAGGGTTAGGGTTAGGGTTAGGTTTTCGGTTAGGGATAGGGTTAGGGTTAGGGTCGGGTTAGGATTAGGGTTCGGGTTAGGGTTAGGGTTAATGTTAGGGTTAGGGTTAGGGTTCAGGTTAGGGATAGGGTTAGGGTTAGGGTCGGGTTAGGGTTAGGGTTAGGATTAGGGATAGGGTTAGGTTTAGGGTTAGGGTTAGGGTTAGGTTTAGGTTAGGGTTAGGGTTAGGGTTAGGGTTAGGGTTAGGATTAGGGTTAGGGTTAGGGTTAGGGTTAGGGTTAGGGATAGGGTTAGGGTTAGGTTCGGGTTAGGGTTAGGGTTCAGGTTAGGGTTATGGTTAGGGTTAGGGTTCGGGTTAGGATTAGGGTTCGGGTAGCGTTTGGGTTAGGGTTAGGGATCGGGTTAGGGTTAGGGTTAGGGTTAGGGTTAGGTTTTCGGTTAGGGATAGGGTTAGGATTAGGGTCGGGTTAGGGTTAGGGTTCGGGTTAGGGTTAGAGTTAATGTTAGGGTTAAGGTTAGGTTTCAGGTTAGGGATAGGGTTAGGGTTAGGGTCGGGTTAGGGTTAGGGTTCAGGTTAGGGTTAAGGTTAGGGTTAGGGTTAGGGTTAGGGTTAGGTTAGGGTTAGGGTTAGGGTTAGGGTTAGGGTTACGGTTAGGGTTAGGGTTCAGGTTAGAGTTCGGGTTCGCGTTAGGGTTCGGGTTCGGGATTGGGTTTGGTTTCAGGTTAGGGTTAGGGTTAGGGTTAGGGTTAGGGTTAGAGTTCCGGTTAGGGTTCGGGTTCGGATTAGGGTTCGGGTTAGGGCTAGGGTTCGGGTTAGGGTTAGGGGTTCGGGTTTGGCTTCGTGTTAGGGATTCGGGTTCGGGTTCGGGTTAGGGTTCGGGTTCGGGATTCGGTTCGGTTTCAGGTTAGCGTTAGGGTTAGGGTTTTGGTTAGGGTTCGGGTTAGGGTTAGGTTTAGGGTAACTGTTTCGTTTAGGGTTAGGGTTAGGGCTAGGGTTCTAGTTATAGTTAGGGTTCGGGTTAGGGTTACTGTTAGGGTTAGGTTTTGGGTTAGGGTTCGTGTTAGGGTACGGGTTAGGGTTAGGGTTCGGGTTAGGGTTTGGTTTAGGGTTATATTTCGGGTATGGTTAGGGTTAGGGTTAGAGTTCCGGTTAGGATTCGGGTTCGGGTTAGGGTTCGGGTTAGGGCTAGGGTTCGGGTTAGGGTTAGGATTTGGGTTAGGGCTTCGGGTTTGGCTTCCGGTTAGGGATTCGTGTTAGGGCTAGGGTTCGGTTTAGGGTTAGGTTTCGGGTTAGGGTTACGGTTAGGGTTAGGCTTAGGTTTCCGGTTAGGGATAGGGTTAGGGTTAGGGTCGGGTTAGGGTTAGGGTTTAGGTTAGGGTTATGATTAGGGTTAGGTTTCGGGTTAGAATTAGGGTTAGGGTAGCGTTTGGGTTAGGGTTAGGGATCGGGTTTGGGTTAGGGTTAGGGTTAGGGTTAGGTTTTCGGTTAGGGATAGGGATAGGGTTAGGGTTAGGGTTAGGGTTAGGGTTAGGGTTACGGTTAGGGTTAGGGTTCAGGTTAGAGTTCGGGTTCGCGTTAGGGTTCGGGTTCGGGATTGGGTTCGGTTTCAGGTTAGGGTTAGGGTTAGGGTTAGTGTTAGAGTTCCGGTTAGGGTTCGGGTTCGGATTAGGGTTCGGGTTAGGGCTAGGGTTAGGGTTAGGGTTAGGGGTTCGGGTTTGGCTTCGTGTTAGGGATTCGGGTTCGGGTTCGGGTTAGGGTTCGAGTTCGGGATTCGGTTCGGTTTCAGGTTAGCGTTAGGGTTAGGGTTTTGGTTAGGGTTCGGGTTAGGGTTAGGTTTAGGGTAACTGTTTCGTTTAGGGTTAGGGTTAGGGCTAGGGTTCTAGTTATAGTTAGGGTTCGGGTTAGGGTTAGGGTTACTGTTAGGGTTAGGTTTTGGGTTAGGGTTCGTGTTAGGGTACGGGTTAGGGTTAGGGTTCGGGTTAGGGTTTGGTTTAGGGTTATATTTCGGGTATGGTTAGGGTTAGGGTTAGAGTTCCGGTTAGGATTCGGGTTCGGGTTAGGGTTCGGGTTAGGGCTAGGGTTCGGGTTAGGGTTAGGATTTGGGTTAGGGGTTCGGGTTTGGCTTCCGGTTAGGGATTCGTGTTAGGGCTAGGGTTCGGTTTAGGGTTAGGTTTCGGGTTAGGGTTAGGGTTAGGGTTAGGGTTAGGTTTCCGGTTAGGGATAGGGTTAGGGTTAGGGTCGGGTTAGGGTTAGGATTTAGGTTAGGGTTATGGTTAGGGTTAGGGTTCGGGTTAGAATTAGGGTTAGAGTAGCGTTTGGGTTAGCATTAGGGATCGGGTTAGGGTTAGGGTTAGGGTTAGGGTTAGGTTTTCGGTTAGGGATAGGGTTAGGATTAGGGTCGGGTTAGGGTTAGGGTTCGGGTTAGGGTTAGAGTTAATGTTAGGGTTAAGGTTAGGGTTCAGGTTAGGGATAGGGTTAGGGTTAGGGTGGGGTTGGGGTTAGGGTTCAGGTTCGGTTAAAGGTTAGGGTTAGGGTTAGGGTTAGGGTTAGGGTTAGGTTAGGGTTAGGGTTAGGGTTAGGTTAGGGTTAGGGTTAGGGTTAGGGTTAGGGTTAGGTTTTCGGTTAGGGATAGGGTTAGGATTAGGGTCGGGTTAGGGTTAGGGTTCGGGTTAGGGTTAGAGTTAATGTTAGGGTTAAGGTTAGGGTTCAGGTTAGGGATAGGGTTAGGGTTAGGGTTAGGGTTAGGGTTAGGGGTCGGATTAGGGGTAGGGTTTGGGTTCGGGTTAGTGTTCGGGGTAGGGTTAGGTTTCGGGTTTGGTTTCGGAGTAGGGTTAGGGTTAGGGTAAAGTTTTGGGTTAGGGTTCGTGTTAGGGTTAGGGTTAGGATTAGGGATAGGGTTAGGGTTAGGGTTAGGGTTCGGGTTAGGGTTAGGGTTCAGGTTAGACTTCGGGTTCGCGTTAGGGTTCGGGTTCGGTATTGGGTTCGTTTTCAGGTTAGGGTTAGGGTTAGGGTTAGGGTTAGGATTAGGGTTAGGGTTAGGGTTAGGGTTAGGGATAGGGTTAGGGTTAGGTTCGGGTTAGGGTTAGGGTTCAGGTTAGGGTTATGGTTAGGGTTAGGGTTCGGGTTAGGATTAGGGTTCGGGTAGCGTTTGGGTTAGGGTTAGGGATCGGGTTAGGGTTAGGGTTAGGGTTAGGGTTAGGTTTTCGGTTAGGGATAGGGTTAGGATTAGGGTCGGGTTAGGGTTAGGGTTCGGGTTAGGGTTAGAGTTAATGTTAGGGTTAAGGTTAGGTTTCAGGTTAGGGATAGGGTTAGGGTTAGGGTCGGGTTAGGGTTAGGGTTCAGGTTAGGGTTAAGGTTAGGGTTAGGGTTAGGGTTAGGGTTAGGTTAGGGTTAGGGTTAGGGTTAGGGTTAGGGTTACGGTTAGGGTTAGGGTTCAGGTTAGAGTTCGGGTTCGCGTTAGGGTTCGGGTTCGGGATTGGGTTTGGTTTCAGGTTAGGGTTAGGGTTAGGGTTAGGGTTAGGGTTAGAGTTCCGGTTAGGGTTCGGGTTCGGATTAGGGTTCGGGTTAGGGCTAGGGTTCGGGTTAGGGTTAGGGGTTCGGGTTTGGCTTCGTGTTAGGGATTCGGGTTCGGGTTCGGGTTAGGGTTCGGGTTCGGGATTCGGTTCGGTTTCAGGTTAGCGTTAGGGTTAGGGTTTTGGTTAGGGTTCGGGTTAGGGTTAGGTTTAGGGTAACTGTTTCGTTTAGGGTTAGGGTTAGGGCTAGGGTTCTAGTTATAGTTAGGGTTCGGGTTAGGGTTACTGTTAGGGTTAGGTTTTGGGTTAGGGTTCGTGTTAGGGTACGGGTTAGGGTTAGGGTTCGGGTTAGGGTTTGGTTTAGGGTTATATTTCGGGTATGGTTAGGGTTAGGGTTAGAGTTCCGGTTAGGATTCGGGTTCGGGTTAGGGTTCGGGTTAGGGCTAGGGTTCGGGTTAGGGTTAGGATTTGGGTTAGGGCTTCGGGTTTGGCTTCCGGTTAGGGATTCGTGTTAGGGCTAGGGTTCGGTTTAGGGTTAGGTTTCGGGTTAGGGTTACGGTTAGGGTTAGGCTTAGGTTTCCGGTTAGGGATAGGGTTAGGGTTAGGGTCGGGTTAGGGTTAGGGTTTAGGTTAGGGTTATGATTAGGGTTAGGGTTCGGGTTAGAATTAGGGTTAGGGTAGCGTTTGGGTTAGGGTTAGGGATCGGGTTTGGGTTAGGGTTAGGGTTAGGGTTAGGTTTTCGGTTAGGGATAGGGATAGGGTTAGGGTTAGGGTTAGGGTTAGGGTTAGGGTTACGGTTAGGGTTAGGGTTCAGGTTAGAGTTCGGGTTCGCGTTAGGGTTCGGGTTCGGGATTGGGTTCGGTTTCAGGTTAGGGTTAGGGTTAGGGTTAGGGTTAGGGTTAGAGTTCCGGTTAGGGTTCGGGTTCGGATTAGGGTTCGGGTTAGGGCTAGGGTTAGGGTTAGGGTTAGGGGTTCGGGTTTGGCTTCGTGTTAGGGATTCGGGTTCGGGTTCGGGTTAGGGTTCGGGTTCGGGATTCGGTTCGGTTTCAGGTTAGCGTTAGGGTTAGGGTTTTGGTTAGGGTTCGGGTTAGGGTTAGGTTTAGGGTAACTGTTTCGTTTAGGGTTAGGGTTAGGGCTAGGGTTCTAGTTATAGTTAGGGTTCGGGTTAGGGTTAGGGTTACTGTTAGGGTTAGGTTTTGGGTTAGGGTTCGTGTTAGGGTACGGGTTAGGGTTAGGGTTCGGGTTAGGGTTTGGTTTAGGGTTATATTTCGGGTATGGTTAAGGTTAGGGTTAGAGTTCCGGTTAGGATTCGGGTTCGGGTTAGGGTTCGGGTTAGGGCTAGGGTTCGGGTTAGGGTTAGGATTTGGGTTAGGGGTTCGGGTTTGGCTTCCGGTTAGGGATTCGTGTTAGGGCTAGGGTTCGGTTTAGGGTTAGGTTTCGGGTTAGGGTTAGGGTTAGGGTTAGGTTTCCGGTTAGGGATAGGGTTAGGGTTAGGGTCGGGTTAGGGTTAGGATTTAGGTTAGGGTTATGGTTAGGGTTAGGGTTCGGGTTAGAATTAGGGTTAGAGTAGCGTTTGGGTTAGCGTTAGGGATCGGGTTAGGGTTAGGGTTAGGGTTAGGGTTAGGTTTTCGGTTAGGGATAGGGTTAGGATTAGGGTCGGGTTAGGGTTAGGGTTCGGGTTAGGGTTAGAGTTAATGTTAGGGTTAAGGTTAGGGTTCAGGTTAGGGATAGGGTTAGGGTTAGGGTGGGGTTAGGGTTAGGGTTCAGGTTAGGTTAAAGGTTAGGGTTAGGGTTAGGGTTAGGGTTAGGGTTAGGTTAGGGTTAGGGTTAGGGTTAGGGTTAGGGTTAGGGTTAGGGTTAGGTTAGGGTTAGGGTTCGGTTTCGGGCTAGGGTTAGGGTTCGGGATAGGGTTAGAGTTCAAGTTAGGGTTAGATTTTGGGTTCGGGTTCCGTTTTGGCTTCGTGTTAGGGTTAGGGTTCGGTTTAGGGTTAGGGGTCGGATTAGGGGTAGGGTTTGGGTTCGGGTTAGTGTTCGGGGTAGGGTTAGGTTTCGGGTTTGGTTTCGGAGTAGGGTTAGGGTTAGGGTAAAGTTTTGGGTTAGGGTTCGTGTTAGGGTTAGGGTTAGGATTAGGGATAGGGTTAGGGTTAGGGTTAGGGTTCGGGTTAGGGTTAGGGTTCAGGTTAGACTTCGGGTTCGCGTTAGGGTTCGGGTTCGGTATTGGGTTCGTTTTCAGGTTAGGGTTAGGGTTAGGGTTAGGGTTAGGGTTTCGATTGGGGTTCGGGTCGGGTTAGGGTTAGGGTTAGGGATCAGGTTAGGGATAGGGTTAGGGTTAGTGTCGGGTTAGGGTTAGGGTTCAGGTTAGGGTTATGGTTAGGGTTAGGGTTCGGGTTAGGATTAGGGATAGGGTAGCGTTAGGGTTAGGGTTAGGGATTGGGTTAGGGTTAGGGTTAGGGTTAGGGTTAGGTTTTCGGTTAGGGATAGGGTTAGGGTTAGGGTCGGGTTAGGATTAGGGTTCGGGTTAGGGTTAGGGTTAATGTTAGGGTTAGGGTTAGGGTTCAGGTTAGGGATAGGGTTAGGGTTAGGGTCGGGTTAGGGTTAGGGTTAGGATTAGGGATAGGGTTAGGTTTAGGGTTAGGGTTAGGGTTAGGTTTAGGTTAGGGTTAGGGTTAGGGTTAGGATTAGGGTTAGGGTTAGGGTTAGGGTTAGGGATAGGGTTAGGGTTAGGTTCGGGTTAGGGTTAGGGTTCAGGTTAGGGTTATGGTTAGGGTTAGGGTTCGGGTTAGGATTAGGGTTCGGGTAGCGTTTGGGTTAGGGTTAGGGATCGGGTTAGGGTTAGGGTTAGGGTTAGGGTTAGGTTTTCGGTTAGGGATAGGGTTAGGATTAGGGTCGGGTTAGGGTTAGGGTTCGGGTTAGGGTTAGGTTAGGATTAGGGTTAGGGTTAGGGTTAGGGTTACGGTTAGGGTTAGGGTTCAGGTTAGAGTTCGGGTTCGCGTTAGGGTTCGGGTTCGGGATTGGGTTTGGTTTCAGGTTAGGGTTAGGGTTAGGGTTAGGGTTAGGGTTAGAGTTCCGGTTAGGGTTCGGGTTCGGATTAGGGTTCGGGTTAGGGCTAGGGTTCGGGTTAGGGTTAGGGGTTCGTGTTTGGCTTCGTGTTAGGGATTCGGGTTCGGATTCGGGTTAGGGTTCGGGTTCGGGATTCGGTTCGGTTTCAGGTTAGCGTTAGGGTTAGGGTTTTGGTTAGGGTTCGGGTTAGGGTTAGGTTTAGGGTAACTGTTTCGTTTAGGGTTAGGGTTAGGGGTAGGGTTCTAGTTATAGTTAGGGTTCGGGTTAGGGTTACTGTTAGGGTTAGGTTTTGGGTTAGGGTTCGTGTTAGGGTACGGGTTAGGGTTAGGGTTCGGGTTAGGGTTTGGTTTAGGGTTATATTTCGGGTATGGTTAGGGTTAGGGTTAGAGTTCCGGTTAGGATTCGGGTTCGGGTTAGGGTTCGGGTTAGGGCTAGGGTTCGGGTTAGGGTTAGGATTTGGGTTAGGGGTTCGGGTTTGGCTTCCGGTTAGGGATTCGTGTTAGGGCTAGGGTTCGGTTTAGGGTTAGGTTTCGGGTTAGGGTTAGGGTTAGGGTTAGGGTTAGGTTTCCGGTTAGGGATAGGGTTAGGGTTAGGGTCGGGTTAGGGTTAGGGTTTAGGTTAGGGTTATGCTTAGGGTTAGGGTTCGGGTTAGAATTAGGGTTAGGGTAGCGTTTGGGTTAGGGTTAGGGATCGGGTTTGGGTTAGGGTTAGGGTTAGGGTTAGGTTTTCGGTTAGGAATAGGGTTAGGATTAGGGTCGGGTTAGGGTTAGGGTTCGGGTTAGGGTTAGAGTTAATGTTAGGTTTAAGGTTAGGGTTCAGGTTAGGGATAGGGTTAGGGTTAGGGTGGGGTTAGGGTTAGGGTTCAGGTTAGGGTTAAGGTTAGGTTTAGGGTTAGGGTTAGGGTTAGGGTTAGGTTAGGGTTAGGGTTAGGGTTAGGTTAGGGTTAGGGTTCGGTTTCGGGCTAGGGTTAGGGTTCGGGATAGGGTTAGAGTTCAAGTTAGGGTTAGATTTTGGGTTCGGGTTCCGTTTTGGCTTCGTGTTAGGGTTAGGGTTCGGTTTAGGGTTAGGGGTCGGATTAGGGGTAGGGTTTGGGTTCGGGTTAGGGTTCGGGGTAGGGTTAGGTTTCGGGTTTGGTTTCGGAGTAGGGTTAGGGTTAGGGTAAAGTTTTGGGTTAGGGTTCGTGTTAGGGTTAGGGTTAGGATTAGGGTTAGGGTTAGGGTTAGGGTTAGGGTTCGGGTTAGGGTTAGGGTTCAGGTTAGACTTCGGGTTCGCGTTAGGGTTCGGGTTCGGGATTGGGTTCGTTTTCAGGTTAGGGTTAGGGTTAGGGTTAGGGTTACGATTCGGGTTCGGGTCGGGTTAGGGTTAGGGATCAGGTTAGGGATAGGGTTAGGGTTAGGGTCGGGTTAGGGTTAGGGTTCAGGTTAGGGTTAGGGTTAGGGTTCGGGTTAGGATTCGGGTTCGGGTTAGGGTTCGGGTTAGGGCTAGGGTTCGGGTTAGGGTTAGGGTTCGGGTTAGGGGTTCGGGTTTGGCTTCCGGTTAGGGATTCGCGTTAGGGCTAGGGTTCGGGTTCGGGTTAGGGTTCAGGTTAGGGTTATGGTTAGGGTTAGGGTTAGGTTTCCGTTTAAGGATAGGGTTAGGGTTAGGGTTCGGGTTAGGGTTAGGGTTCCAGTTAGGCTTGGCGTTACTGTTAGGGTTAGGGTTCGGGTTAGGGTTAGGATTAGGGTTAGGCTTAGCGTTAGTGTTAGGTTTAGGGTTAGGGTTAGAGTTAGGGTTCAAGTTAGGATTAGGGTTAGGGGTAGAGTCGAGTTAGGGTTAGGGTTCAGGTTAGGGTTATGGTTAGGGTTAGGGTTAGGGTTAGGATTAGGGTTAGGTTTCGGGCTAGGGTTAGGGTTCGGGTGAGTTTGGTTAGGGTTAGGGTTAGGGTTCGTGTTAGGGTTAGGGTTCGGGTTAGGGTTAGTGGTAGGTTTCAGTTTAGGGATAGAGTTAGTGTTAGGGTCGGGTTAGGGTTAGGGTTCGGGTTAGGGATACGTTTAGGGTTAGGGTTAGGGTTCGGGTTATGGTTAGGGTTAGGGTTAGGGTTACGGTTAGGGTTAGGGTTACGATTCGGGTTCGGGGTCGGGTTAGGGTTATGGTTAGGGTTAGGGTTAGGGTTAGGGTTAGGGTTAGGATCAGGGTTAGCGTTATGGTTAGGGTTACGTTTCGGGTTAGGTTTAGGGTTAGGGTTCGGGTTCGGGTTCCGGTTAGGGATAGGGTTAGGGTGAGGGTCGGGTTAGGGTTAGGTTTCGGGTTCGGGTTAGGGTTAGGGTTAGGTTTCCGGTTAGGGATAGGTTTAGGGTTAGGGTCGGGTTGGGGTTAGGGTTCGGGTTCGGGTTAGGAATCCGATTAGGGTTAGGGTTAGGGTTAGGTTTAGAGTTCGGGTTAGGGTTAGGGTTAGGGTTAGGGATCGGGTTAGGGTTAGGGTTAGGGTTAGGTTTTCGGTTAGGGATAGGGTTAGGGTTAGGGTCGGGTTAGGATTAGGGTTAGGGTAGCGTTTGGGTTAGGGTTAGGGATCGGGTTAGGGTTAGGGTTAGGGTTAGGGTTCGGGTTAGAATTAGGGTTAGGGTAGCGTTTGGGTTAGGGTTAGGGATCGGGTTTGGGTTAGGGTTAGGGTTAGGGTTAGGGTTAGGGTTAGGGTTAGGGTTAGTGTTAGGGTTAGGGTTAGGGTTAGGGTTAGGGTTAGTGTTAGGGTTAGGGTTACGGTTAGGGTTAGGGTTCAGGTTAGAGTTCGGGTTCGCGTTAAGGTTCGGGTTCGGGATTGGGTTTGGTTTCAGGTTAGGGTTAGGGTTAGGGTTAGGGTTAGGGTTAGGGTTAGAGTTCCGGTTAGGGTTCGGGTTCGGATTAGGGTTCGGGTTAGGGCTAGGGTTCGGGTTAGGGTTAGGGGTTCGGGTTTGGCTTCGTGTTAGGGATTCGGGTTCGGGTTCGGGTTAGGGTTCGGGTTCGGGATTCGGTTCGGTTTCAGGTTAGCGTTAGGGTTAGGGTTTTGGTTAGGGTTCGGGTTAGGGTTAGGTTTAGGGTAACTGTTTCGTTTAGGGTTAGGGTTAGGGCTAGGGTTCTAGTTATAGTTAGGGTTCGGGTTAGGGTTACTGTTAGGGTTAGGTTTTGGGTTAGGGTTCGTGTTAGGGTACGGGTTAGGGTTAGGGTTCGGGTTAGGGTTTGGTTTAGGGTTATATTTCGGGTATGGTTAGGGTTAGGGTTAGAGTTCCGGTTAGGATTCGGGTTCGGGTTAGGGTTCGGGTTAGGGCTAGGGTTCGGGTTAGGGTTAGGATTTGGGTTAGGGGTTCGGGTTTGGCTTCCGGTTAGGGATTCGTGTTAGGGCTAGGGTTCGGTTTAGGGTTAGGTTTCGGTTTAGGGTTACGGTTAGGGTTAGGCTTAGGTTTCCGGTTAGGGATAGGGTTAGGGTTAGGGTCGGGTTAGGGTTAGGGTTTAGGTTAGGGTTATGATTAGGGTTAGGGTTCGGGTTAGAATTAGGGTTAGGGTAGCGTTTGGGTTAGGGTTAGGGATCGGGTTTGGGTTAGGGTTAGGGTTAGGGTTAGGTTTTCGGTTAGGGATAGGGATAGGGTTAGGGTTAGGGTTAGGGTTAGGGTTAGGGTTACGGTTAGGGTTAGGGTTCAGGTTAGAGTTCGGGTTCGCGTTAGGGTTCGGGTTCGGGATTGGGTTCGGTTTCAGGTTAGGGTTAGGGTTAGGGTTAGGGTAGGGTTAGAGTTCCGGTTAGGGTTCGGGTTCGGATTAGGGTTCGGGTTAGGGCTAGGGTTAGGGTTAGGGTTAGGGGTTCGGGTTTGGCTTCGTGTTAGGGATTCGGGTTCGGGTTCGGGTTAGGGTTCGGGTTCGGGATTCGGTTCGGTTTCAGGTTAGCGTTAGGGTTAGGGTTTTGGTTAGGGTTCGGGTTAGGGTTAGGTTTAGGGTAACTGTTTCGTTTAGGGTTAGGGTTAGGGCTAGGGTTCTAGTTATAGTTAGGGTTCGGGTTAGGGTTAGGGTTACTGTTAGGGTTTGGTTTTGGGTTAGGGTTCGTGTTAGGGTACGGGTTAGGGTTAGGGTTCGGGTTAGGGTTTGGTTTAGGGTTATATTTCGGGTATGGTTAGGGTTAGGGTTAGAGTTCCGGTTAGGATTCGGGTTCGGGTTAGGGTTCGGGTTAGGGCTAGGGTTCGGGTTAGGGTTAGGATTTGGGTTAGGGGTTCGGGTTTGGCTTCCGGTTAGGGATTCGTGTTAGGGCTAGGGTTCGGTTTAGGGTTAGGTTTCGGGTTAGGGTTAGGGTTAGGGTTAGGTTTCCGGTTAGGGATAGGGTTAGGGTCGGGTTAGGGTTAGGATTTAGGTTAGGGTTATGGTTAGGGTTAGGGTTCGGGTTAGAATTAGGGTTAGAGTAGCGTTTGGGTTAGCGTTAGGGATCGGGTTAGGGTTAGGGTTAGGGTTAGGGTTAGGTTTTCGGTTAGGGATAGGGTTAGGATTAGGGTCGGGTTAGGGTTAGGGTTCGGGTTAGGGTTAGAGTTAATGTTAGGGTTAAGGTTAGGGTTCAGGTTAGGGATAGGGTTAGGGTTAGGGTGGGGTTAGGGTTAGGGTTCAGGTTAGGTTAAAGGTTAGGGTTAGGGTTAGGGTTAGGGTTAGGGTTAGGTTAGGGTTAGGGTTAGGGTTAGGTTAGGGTTAGGGTTAGGGTTAGGGTTAGGTTTTCGGTTAGGGATAGGGTTAGGATTAGGGTCGGGTTAGGGTTAGGGTTCGGGTTAGGGTTAGAGTTAATGTTAGGGTTAAGGTTAGGGTTCAGGTTAGGGATAGGGTTAGGGTTAGGGTGGGGTTAGGGTTAGGGTTCAGGTTAGGTTAAAGGTTAGGGTTAGGGTTAGGGTTAGGGTTAGGGTTAGGGTTAGGTTAGGGTTAGGGTTAGGGTTAGGTTAGGGTTAGGGTTCGGTTTCGGGCTAGGGTTAGGATTCGGGATAGGGTTAGAGTTCAAGTTAGGGTTAGATTTTGGGTTCGGGTTCCGTTTTGGCTTCGTGTTAGGGTTAGGGTTCGGTTTAGGGTTAGGGGTCGGATTAGGGGTAGGGTTTGCGTTCGGGTTAGTGTTCGGGGTAGGGTTAGGTTTCGGGTTTGGTTTCGGAGTAGGGTTAGGGTTAGGGTAAAGTTTTGGGTTAGGGTTCGTGTTAGGGTTAGGGTTAGGATTAGGGATAGGGTTAGGGTTAGGGTTAGGGTTCGGGTTAGGGTTAGGGTTCAGGTTAGACTTCGGGTTCGCGTTAGGGTTCGGGTTCGGTATTGGGTTCGTTTTCAGGTTAGGGTTAGGGTTAGGGTTAGGGTTTCGATTGGGGTTCGGGTCGGGTTAGGGTTAGGGTTAGGGATCAGGTTAGGGATAGGGTTAGGGTTAGGGTCGGGTTAGGGTTAGGGTTCAGGTTAGGGTTATGGTTAGGGTTAGGGTTCGGGTTAGGATTAGGGATAGGGTAGCGTTAGGGTTAGGGTTAGGGATCGGGTTAGGGTTAGGGTTAGGGTTAGGGTTAGGTTTTCGGTTAGGGATAGGGTTAGGGTTAGGGTCGGGTTAGGATTAGGGTTCGGGTTAGGGTTAGGGTTAATGTTAGGGTTAGGGTTAGGGTTCAGGTTAGGGATAGGGTTAGGGTTAGGGTCGGGTTAGGGTTAGGGTTAGGATTAGGGATAGGGTTAGGTTTAGGGTTAGGGTTAGGGTTAGGTTTAGGTTAGGGTTAGGGTTAGGGTTAGGGTTAGGATTAGGGTTAGGGTTAGGGTTAGGGTTAGGGTTAGGGATAGGGTTAGGGTTAGGTTCGGGTTAGGGTTAGGGTTCAGGTTAGGGTTATGGTTAGGGTTAGGGTTCGGGTTAGGATTAGGGTTCGGGTAGCGTTTGGGTTAGGGTTAGGGATCGGGTTAGGGTTAGGGTTAGGGTTAGGGTTAGGTTTTCGGTTAGGGATAGGGTTAGGATTAGGGTCGGGTTAGGGTTAGGGTTCGGGTTAGGGTTAGAGTTAATGTTAGGGTTAAGGTTAGGTTTCAGGTTAGGGATAGGGTTAGGGTTAGGGTCGGGTTAGGGTTAGGGTTCAGGTTAGGGTTAAGGTTAGGGTTAGGGTTAGGGTTAGGGTTAGGTTAGGGTTAGGGTTAGGGTTAGGGTTAGGGTTAGGGTTAGGGTTCAGGTTAGAGTTCGGGTTCGCGTTAGGGTTCGGGTTCGGGATTGGGTTTGGTTTCAGGTTAGGGTTAGGGTTAGGGTTAGGGTTAGGGTTAGAGTTCCGGTTAGGGTTCGGGTTCGGATTAGGGTTCGGGTTAGGGCTAGGGTTCGGGTTAGGGTTAGGGGTTCGGGTTTGGCTTCGTGTTAGGGATTCGGGTTCGGGTTCGGGTTAGGGTTCGGGTTCGGGATTCGGTTCGGTTTCAGGTTAGCGTTAGGGTTAGGGTTTTGGTTAGGGTTCGGGTTAGGGTTAGGTTTAGGGTAACTGTTTCGTTTAGGGTTAGGGTTAGGGCTAGGGTTCTAGTTATAGTTAGGGTTCGGGTTAGGGTTACTGTTAGGGTTAGGTTTTGGGTTAGGGTTCGTGTTAGGGTACGGGTTAGGGTTAGGGTTCGGGTTAGGGTTTGGTTTAGGGTTATATTTCGGGTATGGTTAGGGTTAGGGTTAGAGTTCCGGTTAGGATTCGGGTTCGGGTTAGGGTTCGGGTTAGGGCTAGGGTTCGGGTTAGGGTTAGGATTTGGGTTAGGGCTTCGGGTTTGGCTTCCGGTTAGGGATTCGTGTTAGGGCTAGGGTTCGGTTTAGGGTTAGGTTTCGGGTTAGGGTTACGGTTAGGGTTAGGCTTAGGTTTCCGGTTAGGGATAGGGTTAGGGTTAGGGTCGGGTTAGGGTTAGGGTTTAGGTTAGGGTTATGATTAGGGTTAGGTTTCGGGTTAGAATTAGGGTTAGGGTAGCGTTTGGGTTAGGGTTAGGGATCGGGTTTGGGTTAGGGTTAGGGTTAGGGTTAGGTTTTCGGTTAGGGATAGGGATAGGGTTAGGGTTAGGGTTAGGGTTAGGGTTAGGGTTACGGTTAGGGTTAGGGTTCAGGTTAGAGTTCGGGTTCGCGTTAGGGTTCGGGTTCGGGATTGGGTTCGGTTTCAGGTTAGGGTTAGGGTTAGGGTTAGTGTTAGAGTTCCGGTTAGGGTTCGGGTTCGGATTAGGGTTCGGGTTAGGGCTAGGGTTAGGGTTAGGGTTAGGGGTTCGGGTTTGGCTTCGTGTTAGGGATTCGGGTTCGGGTTCGGGTTAGGGTTCGAGTTCGGGATTCGGTTCGGTTTCAGGTTAGCGTTAGGGTTAGGGTTTTGGTTAGGGTTCGGGTTAGGGTTAGGTTTAGGGTAACTGTTTCGTTTAGGGTTAGGGTTAGGGCTAGGGTTCTAGTTATAGTTAGGGTTCGGGTTAGGGTTAGGGTTACTGTTAGGGTTAGGTTTTGGGTTAGGGTTCGTGTTAGGGTACGGGTTAGGGTTAGGGTTCGGGTTAGGGTTTGGTTTAGGGTTATATTTCGGGTATGGTTAGGGTTAGGGTTAGAGTTCCGGTTAGGATTCGGGTTCGGGTTAGGGTTCGGGTTAGGGCTAGGGTTCGGGTTAGGGTTAGGAATTGGGTTAGGGGTTCGGGTTTGGCTTCCGGTTAGGGATTCGTGTTAGGGCTAGGGTTCGGTTTAGGGTTAGGTTTCGGGTTAGGGTTAGGGTTAGGGTTAGGGTTAGGTTTCCGGTTAGGGATAGGGTTAGGGTTAGGGTCGGGTTAGGGTTAGGATTTAGGTTAGGGTTATGGTTAGGGTTAGGGTTCGGGTTAGAATTAGGGTTAGAGTAGCGTTTGGGTTAGCATTAGGGATCGGGTTAGGGTTAGGGTTAGGGTTAGGGTTAGGTTTTCGGTTAGGGATAGGGTTAGGATTAGGGTCGGGTTAGGGTTAGGGTTCGGGTTAGGGTTAGAGTTAATGTTAGGGTTAAGGTTAGGGTTCAGGTTAGGGATAGGGTTAGGGTTAGGGTGGGGTTGGGGTTAGGGTTCAGGTTCGGTTAAAGGTTAGGGTTAGGGTTAGGGTTAGGGTTAGGGTTAGGTTAGGGTTAGGGTTAGGGTTAGGTTAGGGTTAGGGTTAGGGTTAGGGTTAGGGTTAGGTTTTCGGTTAGGGATAGGGTTAGGATTAGGGTCGGGTTAGGGTTAGGGTTCGGGTTAGGGTTAGAGTTAATGTTAGGGTTAAGGTTAGGGTTCAGGTTAGGGATAGGGTTAGGGTTAGGGTTAGGGTTAGGGTTAGGGGTCGGATTAGGGGTAGGGTTTGGGTTCGGGTTAGTGTTCGGGGTAGGGTTAGGTTTCGGGTTTGGTTTCGGAGTAGGGTTAGGGTTAGGGTAAAGTTTTGGGTTAGGGTTCGTGTTAGGGTTAGGGTTAGGATTAGGGATAGGGTTAGGGTTAGGGTTAGGGTTCGGGTTAGGGTTAGGGTTCAGGTTAGACTTCGGGTTCGCGTTAGGGTTCGGGTTCGGTATTGGGTTCGTTTTCAGGTTAGGGTTAGGGTTAGGGTTAGGGTTAGGATTAGGGTTAGGGTTAGGGTTAGGGTTAGGGATAGGGTTAGGGTTAGGTTCGGGTTAGGGTTAGGGTTCAGGTTAGGGTTATGGTTAGGGTTAGGGTTCGGGTTAGGATTAGGGTTCGGGTAGCGTTTGGGTTAGGGTTAGGGATCGGGTTAGGGTTAGGGTTAGGGTTAGGGTTAGGTTTTCGGTTAGGGATAGGGTTAGGATTAGGGTCGGGTTAGGGTTAGGGTTCGGGTTAGGGTTAGAGTTAATGTTAGGGTTAAGGTTAGGTTTCAGGTTAGGGATAGGGTTAGGGTTAGGGTCGGGTTAGGGTTAGGGTTCAGGTTAGGGTTAAGGTTAGGGTTAGGGTTAGGGTTAGGGTTAGGTTAGGGTTAGGGTTAGGGTTAGGGTTAGGGTTACGGTTAGGGTTAGGGTTCAGGTTAGAGTTCGGGTTCGCGTTAGGGTTCGGGTTCGGGATTGGGTTTGGTTTCAGGTTAGGGTTAGGGTTAGGGTTAGGGTTAGGGTTAGAGTTCCGGTTAGGGTTCGGGTTCGGATTAGGGTTCGGGTTAGGGCTAGGGTTCGGGTTAGGGTTAGGGGTTCGGGTTTGGCTTCGTGTTAGGGATTCGGGTTCGGGTTCGGGTTAGGGTTCGGGTTCGGGATTCGGTTCGGTTTCAGGTTAGCGTTAGGGTTAGGGTTTTGGTTAGGGTTCGGGTTAGGGTTAGGTTTAGGGTAACTGTTTCGTTTAGGGTTAGGGTTAGGGCTAGGGTTCTAGTTATAGTTAGGGTTCGGGTTAGGGTTACTGTTAGGGTTAGGTTTTGGGTTAGGGTTCGTGTTAGGGTACGGGTTAGGGTTAGGGTTCGGGTTAGGGTTTGGTTTAGGGTTATATTTCGGGTATGGTTAGGGTTAGGGTTAGAGTTCCGGTTAGGATTCGGGTTCGGGTTAGGGTTCGGGTTAGGGCTAGGGTTCGGGTTAGGGTTAGGATTTGGGTTAGGGCTTCGGGTTTGGCTTCCGGTTAGGGATTCGTGTTAGGGCTAGGGTTCGGTTTAGGGTTAGGTTTCGGGTTAGGGTTACGGTTAGGGTTAGGCTTAGGTTTCCGGTTAGGGATAGGGTTAGGGTTAGGGTCGGGTTAGGGTTAGGGTTTAGGTTAGGGTTATGATTAGGGTTAGGGTTCGGGTTAGAATTAGGGTTAGGGTAGCGTTTGGGTTAGGGTTAGGGATCGGGTTTGGGTTAGGGTTAGGGTTAGGGTTAGGTTTTCGGTTAGGGATAGGGATAGGGTTAGGGTTAGGGTTAGGGTTAGGGTTAGGGTTACGGTTAGGGTTAGGGTTCAGGTTAGAGTTCGGGTTCGCGTTAGGGTTCGGGTTCGGGATTGGGTTCGGTTTCAGGTTAGGGTTAGGGTTAGGGTTAGGGTTAGGGTTAGAGTTCCGGTTAGGGTTCGGGTTCGGATTAGGGTTCGGGTTAGGGCTAGGGTTAGGGTTAGGGTTAGGGGTTCGGGTTTGGCTTCGTGTTAGGGATTCGGGTTCGGGTTCGGGTTAGGGTTCGGGTTCGGGATTCGGTTCGGTTTCAGGTTAGCGTTAGGGTTAGGGTTTTGGTTAGGGTTCGGGTTAGGGTTAGGTTTAGGGTAACTGTTTCGTTTAGGGTTAGGGTTAGGGCTAGGGTTCTAGTTATAGTTAGGGTTCGGGTTAGGGTTAGGGTTACTGTTAGGGTTAGGTTTTGGGTTAGGGTTCGTGTTAGGGTACGGGTTAGGGTTAGGGTTCGGGTTAGGGTTTGGTTTAGGGTTATATTTCGGGTATGGTTAAGGTTAGGGTTAGAGTTCCGGTTAGGATTCGGGTTCGGGTTAGGGTTCGGGTTAGGGCTAGGGTTCGGGTTAGGGTTAGGATTTGGGTTAGGGGTTCGGGTTTGGCTTCCGGTTAGGGATTCGTGTTAGGGCTAGGGTTCGGTTTAGGGTTAGGTTTCGGGTTAGGGTTAGGGTTAGGGTTAGGTTTCCGGTTAGGGATAGGGTTAGGGTTAGGGTCGGGTTAGGGTTAGGATTTAGGTTAGGGTTATGGTTAGGGTTAGGGTTCGGGTTAGAATTAGGGTTAGAGTAGCGTTTGGGTTAGCGTTAGGGATCGGGTTAGGGTTAGGGTTAGGGTTAGGGTTAGGTTTTCGGTTAGGGATAGGGTTAGGATTAGGGTCGGGTTAGGGTTAGGGTTCGGGTTAGGGTTAGAGTTAATGTTAGGGTTAAGGTTAGGGTTCAGGTTAGGGATAGGGTTAGGGTTAGGGTGGGGTTAGGGTTAGGGTTCAGGTTAGGTTAAAGGTTAGGGTTAGGGTTAGGGTTAGGGTTAGGGTTAGGTTAGGGTTAGGGTTAGGGTTAGGGTTAGGGTTAGGGTTAGGTTAGGGTTAGGGTTCGGTTTCGGGCTAGGGTTAGGGTTCGGGATAGGGTTAGAGTTCAAGTTAGGGTTAGATTTTGGGTTCGGGTTCCGTTTTGGCTTCGTGTTAGGGTTAGGGTTCGGTTTAGGGTTAGGGGTCGGATTAGGGGTAGGGTTTGGGTTCGGGTTAGTGTTCGGGGTAGGGTTAGGTTTCGGGTTTGGTTTCGGAGTAGGGTTAGGGTTAGGGTAAAGTTTTGGGTTAGGGTTCGTGTTAGGGTTAGGGTTAGGATTAGGGATAGGGTTAGGGTTAGGGTTAGGGTTCGGGTTAGGGTTAGGGTTCAGGTTAGACTTCGGGTTCGCGTTAGGGTTCGGGTTCGGTATTGGGTTCGTTTTCAGGTTAGGGTTAGGGTTAGGGTTAGGGTTAGGGTTTCGATTGGGGTTCGGGTCGGGTTAGGGTTAGGGTTAGGGATCAGGTTAGGGATAGGGTTAGGGTTAGTGTCGGGTTAGGGTTAGGGTTCAGGTTAGGGTTATGGTTAGGGTTAGGGTTCGGGTTAGGATTAGGGATAGGGTAGCGTTAGGGTTAGGGTTAGGGATTGGGTTAGGGTTAGGGTTAGGGTTAGGGTTAGGTTTTCGGTTAGGGATAGGGTTAGGGTTAGGGTCGGGTTAGGATTAGGGTTCGGGTTAGGGTTAGGGTTAATGTTAGGGTTAGGGTTAGGGTTCAGGTTAGGGATAGGGTTAGGGTTAGGGTCGGGTTAGGGTTAGGGTTAGGATTAGGGATAGGGTTAGGTTTAGGGTTAGGGTTAGGGTTAGGTTTAGGTTAGGGTTAGGGTTAGGGTTAGGATTAGGGTTAGGGTTAGGGTTAGGGTTAGGGATAGGGTTAGGGTTAGGTTCGGGTTAGGGTTAGGGTTCAGGTTAGGGTTATGGTTAGGGTTAGGGTTCGGGTTAGGATTAGGGTTCGGGTAGCGTTTGGGTTAGGGTTAGGGATCGGGTTAGGGTTAGGGTTAGGGTTAGGGTTAGGTTTTCGGTTAGGGATAGGGTTAGGATTAGGGTCGGGTTAGGGTTAGGGTTCGGGTTAGGGTTAGGTTAGGATTAGGGTTAGGGTTAGGGTTAGGGTTACGGTTAGGGTTAGGGTTCAGGTTAGAGTTCGGGTTCGCGTTAGGGTTCGGGTTCGGGATTGGGTTTGGTTTCAGGTTAGGGTTAGGGTTAGGGTTAGGGTTAGGGTTAGAGTTCCGGTTAGGGTTCGGGTTCGGATTAGGGTTCGGGTTAGGGCTAGGGTTCGGGTTAGGGTTAGGGGTTCGTGTTTGGCTTCGTGTTAGGGATTCGGGTTCGGATTCGGGTTAGGGTTCGGGTTCGGGATTCGGTTCGGTTTCAGGTTAGCGTTAGGGTTAGGGTTTTGGTTAGGGTTCGGGTTAGGGTTAGGTTTAGGGTAACTGTTTCGTTTAGGGTTAGGGTTAGGGGTAGGGTTCTAGTTATAGTTAGGGTTCGGGTTAGGGTTACTGTTAGGGTTAGGTTTTGGGTTAGGGTTCGTGTTAGGGTACGGGTTAGGGTTAGGGTTCGGGTTAGGGTTTGGTTTAGGGTTATATTTCGGGTATGGTTAGGGTTAGGGTTAGAGTTCCGGTTAGGATTCGGGTTCGGGTTAGGGTTCGGGTTAGGGCTAGGGTTCGGGTTAGGGTTAGGATTTGGGTTAGGGGTTCGGGTTTGGCTTCCGGTTAGGGATTCGTGTTAGGGCTAGGGTTCGGTTTAGGGTTAGGTTTCGGGTTAGGGTTAGGGTTAGGGTTAGGGTTAGGTTTCCGGTTAGGGATAGGGTTAGGGTTAGGGTCGGGTTAGGGTTAGGGTTTAGGTTAGGGTTATGCTTAGGGTTAGGGTTCGGGTTAGAATTAGGGTTAGGGTAGCGTTTGGGTTAGGGTTAGGGATCGGGTTTGGGTTAGGGTTAGGGTTAGGGTTAGGTTTTCGGTTAGGAATAGGGTTAGGATTAGGGTCGGGTTAGGGTTAGGGTTCGGGTTAGGGTTAGAGTTAATGTTAGGTTTAAGGTTAGGGTTCAGGTTAGGGATAGGGTTAGGGTTAGGGTGGGGTTAGGGTTAGGGTTCAGGTTAGGGTTAAGGTTAGGTTTAGGGTTAGGGTTAGGGTTAGGGTTAGGTTAGGGTTAGGGTTAGGGTTAGGTTAGGGTTAGGGTTCGGTTTCGGGCTAGGGTTAGGGTTCGGGATAGGGTTAGAGTTCAAGTTAGGGTTAGATTTTGGGTTCGGGTTCCGTTTTGGCTTCGTGTTAGGGTTAGGGTTCGGTTTAGGGTTAGGGGTCGGATTAGGGGTAGGGTTTGGGTTCGGGTTAGGGTTCGGGGTAGGGTTAGGTTTCGGGTTTGGTTTCGGAGTAGGGTTAGGGTTAGGGTAAAGTTTTGGGTTAGGGTTCGTGTTAGGGTTAGGGTTAGGATTAGGGTTAGGGTTAGGGTTAGGGTTAGGGTTCGGGTTAGGGTTAGGGTTCAGGTTAGACTTCGGGTTCGCGTTAGGGTTCGGGTTCGGGATTGGGTTCGTTTTCAGGTTAGGGTTAGGGTTAGGGTTAGGGTTACGATTCGGGTTCGGGTCGGGTTAGGGTTAGGGTTAGGGATCAGGTTAGGGATAGGGTTAGGGTTAGGGTCGGGTTAGGGTTAGGGTTCAGGTTAGGGTTAGGGTTAGGGTTCGGGTTAGGATTCGGGTTCGGGTTAGGGTTCGGGTTAGGGCTAGGGTTCGGGTTAGGGTTAGGGTTCGGGTTAGGGGTTCGGGTTTGGCTTCCGGTTAGGGATTCGCGTTAGGGCTAGGGTTCGGGTTCGGGTTAGGGTTCAGGTTAGGGTTATGGTTAGGGTTAGGGTTAGGTTTCCGTTTAAGGATAGGGTTAGGGTTAGGGTTCGGGTTAGGGTTAGGGTTCCAGTTAGGCTTGGCGTTACTGTTAGGGTTAGGGTTCGGGTTAGGGTTAGGATTAGGGTTAGGCTTAGCGTTAGTGTTAGGTTTAGGGTTAGGGTTAGAGTTAGGGTTCAAGTTAGGATTAGGGTTAGGGGTAGAGTCGAGTTAGGGTTAGGGTTCAGGTTAGGGTTATGGTTAGGGTTAGGGTTAGGGTTAGGATTAGGGTTAGGTTTCGGGCTAGGGTTAGGGTTCGGGTGAGTTTGGTTAGGGTTAGGGTTAGGGTTCGTGTTAGGGTTAGGGTTCGGGTTAGGGTTAGTGGTAGGTTTCAGTTTAGGGATAGAGTTAGTGTTAGGGTCGGGTTAGGGTTAGGGTTCGGGTTAGGGATACGTTTAGGGTTAGGGTTAGGGTTCGGGTTATGGTTAGGGTTAGGGTTAGGGTTACGGTTAGGGTTAGGGTTACGATTCGGGTTCGGGGTCGGGTTAGGGTTATGGTTAGGGTTAGGGTTAGGGTTAGGGTTAGGGTTAGGATCAGGGTTAGCGTTATGGTTAGGGTTACGTTTCGGGTTAGGTTTAGGGTTAGGGTTCGGGTTCGGGTTCCGGTTAGGGATAGGGTTAGGGTGAGGGTCGGGTTAGGGTTAGGTTTCGGGTTCGGGTTAGGGTTAGGGTTAGGTTTCCGGTTAGGGATAGGTTTAGGGTTAGGGTCGGGTTGGGGTTAGGGTTCGGGTTCGGGTTAGGAATCCGATTAGGGTTAGGGTTAGGGTTAGGTTTAGAGTTCGGGTTAGGGTTAGGGTTAGGGTTAGGGATCGGGTTAGGGTTAGGGTTAGGGTTAGGTTTTCGGTTAGGGATAGGGTTAGGGTTAGGGTCGGGTTAGGATTAGGGTTAGGGTAGCGTTTGGGTTAGGGTTAGGGATCGGGTTAGGGTTAGGGTTAGGGTTAGGGTTAGGGTTAGGTTTTCGGTTAGGGATAGGGTTAGGATTAGGGTCGGGTTAGGGTTAGGGTTCGGGTTAGGGTTAGAGTTAATGTTAGGGTTAAGGTTGGTTCAGGTTAGGGATAGGGTTAGGGTTAGGGTGGGGTTAGGGTTAGGGTTCAGGTTAGGGTTAAGATTAGGGTTAGGGTTAGGGTTAGGGTTATGGTTAGGTTAGGGTTAGGGTTAGGGTTAGGGTTAGGTTTCGGGCTAGGGTTAGGGTTCGGGATAGGGTTAGAGTTAGGGTTAGGGTTAGAGTTAGGGTTAGGGTTAGGGTTAGGATTAGGGTTATGGTTAGGGTTAGGTTTAGGGTTAGGGTTACGATTCGGGTTCGGGTCTGGTTATGGTTAGGGTTAGGGTTCAGGATAGGGATAGGGTTAGGGTTAGGGTCAGGTTAGGGTTAGGGTTCAGGTAAGGGTTAGGGTTAGGGTTCGGGTTCGGGTTATGGTTAGGGTTAGGGTTAGGGTTACGGTTAGGGTTAGGGTTAGGGTTAGGGTTAGGGTTCAGGTTAGAGTTCGGGTTTGCATTAGGGTTAGGGTTCGGGATTGGGTTCGGTTTCAGGTTAGGGTTAGGGTTAGGGTTAGGGTTAGGGTTAGAGTTCCGGTTAGGTTTCGGGTTCGGATTAGGGTTCGGGTTAGGGCTAGGGTTCGGGTTAGGGTTAGGGGTTCGGGTTTGGCTTCGTGTTAGGGATTCGGGTTCGGGTTCGGGTTAGGGTTAGGGTTAGGGTAAAGTTTTGGGTTAGGGTTCGTGTTAGGGTTAGGTTTAGGATTACGGTTAGGGTTAGGTTTCGGGTTAGGGTTAGGGTTCAGCATAGGGTTCGGGTTAGGGTTAGGGTTAGGGTCAGGGTTAGGGTTAGGGTTCGGGTTAGGGTTAGGGTTCGGGTTAGGGTTAGGGTTCAGGTTAGGGTTCGGTTTCGGGTTAGGGTTCGGTTGCGGGTTAGGGTTCGGTTTCGGGATTGGGTTCGGTTTCAGGTTAGGGTTAGGGTTAGGGTTATGGTTAGCGTTTGGGTTAGGGTTAGGGTTAGGGTTAGGGTTACTGTTTCGTTTAGGGTTAGGGTTAGGGTTAGGGTTCTAGTTAGGGTTAGGGTTCGGGTTAGGGTTAGGTTTAGTGTTATGGTTAGGATTTGGGTTAGGGTTCGTGTTAGGGTTAGGTTTAGGGTTATATTTCGGGTATTTTTAGGGTTAGGGTTAGAGTTCCGGTTAGGATTCGGGTTCGGGTTAGGGTTCGGGTTAGGTTTCCGGTTAGGGATAGGTTTAGGGTTAGGGTCGTGTTGGGGTTAGGGTTCGGGTTCGGGTTAGGGTTAGGGTTAGGTTTCCGGTTAGGGTTAGGGTTAGGGTTAGGGTTAGGTTTAGAGTACGGGTTAGGGTTAGGGTTAGGGTTAGGGTTAGGGTTAGGGTTAGGTTTTCGGTTAGGGATAGGTTTAGGGTTAGGGTCGGGTTAGGATAAGGGTTCAGGTCAGGGTTAGGGTTAATGTTAGGGTTAGGGTTAGGTATCAGGTTAGGGATAGGGTTAGGGTTAGGGTCGGGTTAGGGTTAGGGTTCAGGTTAGGGTTAAGGTTAGGGTTAGGGTTAGGGTTAGGGTTAGGTTTAGGTTAGGGTTAGGGTTAGGGTTAAGGTTAGGGTTAGGGTTAGGGTTAGGGTTAGGGTTAGGTTTAGGTTAGGGTTAGGGTTAGGGTTAGGGTTAGGTTTCAGGCTAGGGTTGGAGTTCGGGATAGGGTTAGAGTTCAAGTTAGGGTTAGATTTTGGGTTCGGGTTCGGTTTTGGGTTCGTGTTAGGGTTAGGGTTCGGTTTAGGGTTAGGGGTTAGGGTTAGGGGTAGGGTTTGGGTTCGGGTTAAGGTTCGGGGTAGGGTTAGGGTTCGGGTTCGGTTTCGGAGTAGGGTTAGGGTTAGGGTAAAGTTTTGTGTTAGGGTTCGTGTTAGGGTTAGGGTTAGGATTACGGTTAGGGTTAGGTTTCGGGTTAGGGCTCGGGTTTGGGTTCGGGTTAGGGTTAGTGTTAGGGTTAGGGTTAGGGTTAGAGTTCGGATTAGGGTTTGGGTTAGGGTTAGGGTTTGGATTCGGGTCGGGTTCAGGTTAGGGTTAGGGTTAGGGTTCGGGTAGGGTTAGGGTTCAGGTTCGGATTATGGTTAGGGTTAGGGTTACGGTTAGTGTTAGGGTTAGGGTTCGGGTTAGGGTTAGGGTTCGGGTTCGGGTTAGGGTTAGCGTTAGGGTTAGGGTTAGAGTTCAGGTTAGGGTTTGCGTTAGGGTTAGGGTTTGGATTCGGGTTCGGGTTCAGGTTAGGGTTAGGGTTAGGGTTACGGTTTGGGTAGGGTTAGGGTTCGGGTTCGGTTATGGTTAGGGTTAGGGTTAGGGTTAGGGTTAGGGTTCGGGTTAGGGTTAGGGTTCAGGTTAGGGTTCGGGTTAGGGTTAGGGTTAGGGTTAGGGTTCAGGTTAGGGTTAGGGTTCGGGTTAGGGTTAAGGTTAGGGTTAGGGTTAGGGTTAGGGTTAGGGTTACGATTCGGGTTCGGAGTTGGGTTAGGGTTAGGGTTAGGTTTCAGGTTTGGGATAGGTTTAGGGTTAGGGTCGGGTTAGGGTTACGGTTCGGGTTATGTGTTCGGGTTTGGGTTCGTGTTAGGGATTCGGGTTCGTGTTCGGGATAGGGTTCGGGTTCAGATTCATGTCATGGTTAGGGTTCGGGTTCCGGTCAGGGTTCGGGTTAGGGTAGGGTCAGGGTCAGGGTCAGGGTTTAAGGTTTAGTGTCAGGGTCAGGGTCAGGGTTAGGGTTGGGGTCAGGGTCAGGTATTAGGGTTTAGGGTTAGGATTAGGGTCAGGGTCATGATCAGGATCAGGGTCAGGGTCAGTGTCAGGGTTAGGGTTCGTGTTCGGTTGACGGTTCGGGTCGGGTTCAGGTTTGGCTTATGGATGGGGTTACGGTTAGGGTTCGGGTTCGGGTTAGGATTAGGGTTTGGTTTCGGGCTAGGGTTAGGTTTCGGGGTAGGGTTAGAGTTCGGGTTAGGGTTAGATATTGGGTTCGGGTTCGGTTTTGGGTTCGTGTTAGGGTTAGGGTTCGGTTTAGGGTTAGGTTTCGGGTTAGGGTTAGGGTGCGGGATCGGTTTTGGTTTAGGGTTCGGGTTTGGGTATCGTTTGGGTTATGGTTAGTGTTTGGCTTCGGGTTCGGGTTAGGTTTAGAGTTAGGGTTCGTGTTAGGGTTAGGGTTAGGGTTCGGATCAGGGTTAGGGTTATGGTTAGGGTTAGGTTACGGGTTCGGTTTAGGGTCAGGGTTAGGGTTAGGGTTCCGGTTAGGGATAGGGTTAGGGTTAGGGTCGGGTTAGGGTAAGGTTTCGGGTTCGGGTAAGGGTTAGGGTTAGGTTTCCGGTTAGGGATAGGGTTAGGGTTAGGGTTAGGGTCGGGTTAGGGTAAGGGTTCGGGCTCGGGTTAGGGATCCGGTTAGGGTTAGGGTTAGGGTTAGGGTTAGAGTTCGGATTAGGGTTCGGGTTAGGTGTATGGTTTGGATTCGGGTTCGGGTTCATGTTAGTGTTAGGGTTTGGGTGAGGGTTCGGGTTAGGGTTAGGGTTCGGGTTCGGGTTAGGGTTAGGGTTAGTGTTCAAGTTAGGGAAAGGGTTAGGTTAAGGGTCGGGTTAGGGTTAGGGTTAGGGTTAGGATTAGGGATCGGATCAGGTTTAGGGTTAGGGTTAGGGTTAGGTTTAGAGTTCGGGTTAGGGTTTGGGTTAGGGTTAGGGTTAGGGTTCGGGTTAGTGGTATGGTTAGGGTTCGCGTTAGGGTTCGGGTTCAGGTTAGGGTTCGGGTTAGGGTTAGGGTTAGGGTTAGGGTTCGGGTTAGGGTTCGTTTTCAGGTTAGGGTTCGGGTTAGGGTTAGGGTTAGGGTTAGGGTTCGGGTTCGGGTAGGGTTCGGGTTAGGGTTCGGGTTCGGGTTAGGGTTAGGGTTAGGGTTAGGATTAGTGGTAGGGTTCGGGTTAGGGCCTGGGTTCTGCTTAGGGTTATGTTTCGGTTTAGGGTTAGGGTTCGGGTTAGGGTTCTGGTTCGTGTAGGGTACGGTTAGGGTTCGGGTTAAGGTTTGTGTTAGGCTGAGGGTTAGTGTTAGGGTTACGGTTAGGGTTCAGGTTACGCTTCGGGTTTGGGTTTGAGTAAGGGTGAGGGTAAGGGTTAGGATTAGGTTAGGGTTAGGGTTAGGGTTCGAGTTAGGGTTCGGGTTAGAGTTCGGGTAGGGTTAGGGTTAGGGTTAGGGTTCCGTTTAGGGTTCGGGTTAGGGTTAGGGTTTGGGTTAGGGCTAGGCTTCGGTTTAGGATTAGGGTTCGGGTTAGGGGTTTGGTTAGGGATCAGGTTAGGGTTAGGGTGAGGGTTACGGGTTAGGGTTAGGGTTAGGGTTCGGGTTAGGGTCAGGGTAATGGTCAGGATCAGGTTCAGGGTCTGGGTCTGGGTATAGGGTTTGGGTTCCAGTTAGGGTACGGGTCGGGTAAGAGATCACAGTGCAAGGGCACCGACTGAGCCCTTCCCTCATCCCGGCGGTTTTGCAGCAGGACTTCAACCCGAACGAACCCAGCCCGGAGAACCCCTGGGGCAAAAACGGCTTCCGACAAGCAATATGCTCTTGCTGTGGAAAACCTATCCCAAGTGGGGGTAGCCAGGTAAACAAAATGCCACAAACCCAGGTGAAAGAAACAACATTGCCCAGGCATGGTCTAAGCCCCTCACCTCGTCCCTGTGCTTTTGGGAGACCGAGGGACACCCGAGGCCAACGGCACTGAGACCCATTTGGCAAAAAGCCGGCTTCCCACGGAAACAGTTTTCCTGAGGTGCAGACCGTCTCACAAGTGGTTGTGGCAAGGTGAAGCAAATGCCATCCACGTTTCTTGAAGAAATCACAGTGCCCAGCCATGTTCTAAGCCCTCCCATCCTCCCTGGGATTCTGGCAGCACGAGTGAAAACAGAGGAGCACAGTACTGGAACCCGTTTGACAAAAACCGGCTTCCCACGGGAAAGTCTTTCTCCACGTGCAGACATACACTCAAGTGCCTGTGGCAGGGTGAAGAAATGCCATACACTGACCTGTAATAGACCACAGGGCCCAGGCACAGTCTGACCCCTCCCTCATCCTGGCGGTTTTGCTAGCAGGAGTTCAACCCCAAGGAACACAGCCCGGAGACCCCTGGGGCAAAAACGGCTTCCGACAAGCAATATGCTCTTGCTGTGGAAAACCTATCCCAAGTGGGGGTAGCCAGGTAAACAAAATGCCACACACCCAGGTGTATGAAACAACATTGCCCAGGCATGGTCTAAGCCCCTCACCTCGTCCCTGTGCTTTTGGGAGCCCGAGGGACACCCGAGGCCCACGGCCCTGAGACCCGTTTGGCCAAAAGCCGGCTTCCCACGGAAACAGTTTTCCTGAGGTGCAGACCCTCTCACAAGTGGTTGTGGCAAGGTAAAGCAAATGCCATCCACTTCTCTGGAAGAAACCACAGTGCCCAGCCGTGCTCTAAGCCCTCCCCTCCTCCCTGGGCTTCTGGTAGCAGGAGTGAAAAGAGAGGAGCAAAGCACTGGGACCCGTTTGTCAAAAACCGGCTTCCCACGGGAAAGTCTTTCTCCACGTGCAGACATGCTCCCAAGTGCCTGTGGCAAGGTGAAGGAAATGCCATACACTGACCTGTAAGAGGCCACAGGGCCCAGGGACAGTCTGTGCCCTTCACTCATCCCTGCGATTTTGCTAGCAGGAGTTCAAACCCAACAAACACAGCTTGGAGACCACTGGGGCAAAAACGGCTTCTGAGGAGCAATATGCTCCTGCTTTGGAAAACCTATCCAAAGTGGGGGTAGCCAGGTAAACAAATGCCACACACCCAGGTGTAAGAAACAACATTGTCCAGGCATGGTCTAAGCCCCTCACCTCGTCCCTTGCTTTAGGTATCCTGTGGAACACACGAGGCCTCGGCCCAGAGACCCGTCTGGCAAAAAGCCGGCTTCCCACGGAAACAGTTTTCCTGAGGTGCAGACCCTCTCACAAGTGGTTGTGGCAAGGTAAAGCAAATGCCATCCACTTCTCTGGAAGAAACCACAGTGCCCAGCCATGTTCTAAGCCCTCCCATCCTCCCTGGGCTTCTGGCAGCAGGAGTGAAAAGAGAGGAGAACAGCACTGGGACCCGTTTGACAAAAAGCGGCTTCCCACGAAAAAGTCTTTCTCCACGTGCAGTAATGATCCCAACTGCCTGTGGCAAGGTGAAGGAAAGGCCATACACGGACCTGTAAGAGACCACAGGGCCCAGGCACATTCTGAGACCTTCCCTCATCCCGGCGGTTTTGCTAGCAGGAGTTCCACCCCTACGAACACAGCCCTGTGACCCCTGGGGCAAAAACGGCTTCCGACGAGCAATATGCTCTTGTTGTGAAAAACATATCCCAAGTGGGGTTAGCCAGGTAAACAAAATGCCACACATCCAGGTGTAAGAAACAACATGGCCCAGGCATGGTCTAAGCCCCTCACCTCGACCCTGTGCTTTGGGGAACCGGAGGGACACCCGAGGCCCACGGCCCTGAGACCCGTGTGGCCAAAAGCCGGCTTCCCACGGAAACAGTTTTCCTGAGTGGCAGACCCTCTCACAAGTGGTTGTGGCAAGGTAAAGCAAATGCCATCCACTTCTCTGGAAGAAACCACCTTTCCCAGCCATGTTCTAAGCCCTCCTATCCTCACTCGGCTTCTGGCAGCAAGAGTGAAAAGAGAGGAGCAGAGCACTGGGACCCGTTTGACAAAAACCGGCTTCCCACGGGAAAGTCTTTGTCCGCGTGCAGACATGCTCCCAAGTGCCTTTGGTAAGGTGAAGGAAATGCCATACACTGACCTGTAAGAGGCCACAGGGCCCAGGCACAGTCTGAGCCCTTCCCTCATCCCAGCGTTTTTCTAACAGGAGTTCAACCGCAAGGAACCCAGCCCGGAGACCCTGGGGCAAAAACGGCTTCGGACGAGCAATATGCTCTTGCTGTGGAAAACCTCTCCAAAGTGGGGGTAGCCAGGTAAACAAAATGCCACACACCCAGGTGTAAGAAACAACATTGCCCTGGCATGGTCTAAGCCCCTCAACTCGTCCCTGTGCTTTTGGGAACCCGAGGGACACCCGAGTCCCACGACCCTGAGACCCTTTTGGCAAAAAGCCGGCTTCCCACAGAAACAGTTTTCCTGAAGTGCAGACCCTCTCACAAGTGGTTGTGGCAAGGTAAAGCAAATGCCATCCACTTCTCTGAAAGAAACCACAGTGTCCAGCCATGTTCTAAGCCCTCCCATCCTCCCTGGGCTTTGGCAGCAGGAGTGAAAAGAGAGGAGAACAGCACTGGGACCCGTTTGACAAAAAGCGGCTTCCCACGAAAAAGTCTTTCTCCACGTGCAGTAATGATCCCAAGTGCCTGTGGCAAGGTGAAGGAAAGGCCATACACGGACCTGTAAGAGACCACAGGGCCCAGGCACAGTCTGAGCCCTTCCCTCATCCCGGCGGTTTTGCTTGCAGGAGTTCCACCCCTACGAACACAGCCCTGTGACCCCTGGGGCAAAAACGGTGTCCGACGAGCAATATGCTCTTGCTGTGAAAAACATATCCCAAGTGGGGTTAGCCAGGTAAACAAAATGCCACACATCCAGGTGTAAGAAACAACATGGCCCAGGCATGGTCTAAGCCCCTCACCTCGACCCTGTGCTTTAGGGAGCCGGAGGGACACCCGAGGCCCACGGCCCTGAGACCCGTTTGGCCAAAAGCCGGCTTCCCACGGAAACAGTTTTCCTGAGGTGCAGACCCTCTCACAAGTGGTTGTGGCAAGGTAAAGCAAATGCCGTCCACGTCTCTGGAAGAAACCACAGTGCCCAGCCATGTTCTAAACACTCCCATCCTCACTGGACTTCTGGCAGCAGGAGTGAAAAGAGAGGAGTACCGCACTGGGAACCGTTTGACAAAAACCGGCTTCCCACGGGAAAGTCTTTCTCCACATGCAGACATGCTCCCAAGTGCCTGTGGCAAGGTGAAGGAAATGCCATACACTGACCTGTAAGACACCACAGGGCCAAGGCACAGTCTGAGCCCTTCCCTCATCCCGGCGGTTTTGCTTGCAGGAGTTCCACCCCTAAGAACACAGCCCTGTGACCCCTGGGGCAAAAACGGCTTCTGACGAGCAATATGCTCTTGCTGTGAAAAACATATCCCAAGTGGGGTTAGCCAGGTAAACAAAATGCCACAAAACCAGGTGTAGGAAACAACATGGCCCAGGCATGGTCTAAGCCCCTCACCTCGTCCCTGTGCTTTGGGGAGCCCGAGGGACACCCGAACCCACGGCCCTGAGACCCGTTTGGCCAAAAGCCGGCTTCCCATGGAAACAGTTTTCCTGAGGTGCAGACCCTCTCACAAGTGGTTGTGGCAAGGTAAAGCAAATGCTATCCAATTCTCTGGAAGAAACCACAGTGCCCAGCCATGTTCTAAGCCCTCCCATCCTCACTGGGCTTCTGGCAGCACGAGTGAAAAGAGAGGAGCACATCACTGGGACCCGTTTGACAAAAACCGGCTTCCCACGGGAAAGTCTTTGTCCACGTGCAGACATGCTCCCAAGTGCCTTTGGTAAGGTGAACGAAATGCCATACACTGACCTGTAAGAGGCCACAGGGCCCAGGCACAGTCTGAGCCCTTCCCTCATCCCGGCGTTTTTCTAGCAGGAGTTCAACCCCAAGGAACCCAGCCTGGAGACCCCTGGGGCAAAAACGGCTTCCGACGAGCAATATGCTCTTGCTGTGGAAAACCTCTCCAAAGTGGGGGTAGCCAGGTAAACAAAATGCCACACACCCAGGTGTAAGACACAACATTGCCCAGGCATGGTCTAAGCCCCTCACCTCGTCCCTGTGCTTTTGTGGCCCCGAGGGATACCCGAGTCCCACGGCCCTGAGACCCGTTTGGCAAAAAGCCGGCTTCCCACGGAAACAGTTTTCCTGAAGTGCAGACCCTCTCACAAGTGGTTGTGGCAAGGTGAAGCAAATCCCATCCACTTCTATCGAAGAAACCACAGTGCCCAGCCATGTTCTAAGTCCTCCGATCCTCCTGGCCTTCTGGCACCAGGAGTGAAAGAGAGGAGCACAGCACTGGGACCCGTTAGACAAAAACCGGCTTTCCACGGGAAAGTCTTTCTCGACATGCAGACATGCTCCCAAGTGCCTGTGGCAAGGTGAAGGAAATGCCATACACTGACCTGTAAGAGAGCACAGGGCCCAGGCACAGTCTGAGCCCTTCCCTCATCCCGGCGGTTTTGCTAGCAGGAGTTAAACCCCAACGAACACAGCCCGGAGACCCCTGGGGCAAAAACGGCTTCCGACGATCAATATGCTCTTGCTGTGGAAAACCTATCCCAAGTGGGGGTAGACAGGTAATTAAAATGCCACACACGCAGGTGTAAGAAACACGATGGCCCAGGCATGGTCTAAGCACCTCATCTCGTCCCTTGCTTTGGGGAGCCGGAGGGACACCCGAGGCCCACGGCCCTGAGACCCGTCTGGCAAAAAGCCGGCTTCCCAGGGAAACTGTTTTCCTGAGGTGCAGACCCTCTCACAAGTGGTTGTGGCAAGGTAAAGCAAATGCCCTCCACTTCTCTGGAAGAAACCACAGTGCCCAGCCATGTTCTAAACACTCCCATCCTCACTGGGCTTCTGGCAGCAGGAGTGAAAAGAGAGGAGCACAGCACTGGGAACCGTTTGACAAAAACCGGCTTCCCACGGGAAAGTCTTTGTCCACGTGCAGACATGCTCCCAAGTGCCTGTGGCAAGGTGAAGGAAATGCCATACACTGACCTGTAAGAGACCACAGGGCCCAGGCACAGTCTGAGCCCTTCCCCCATCCCGGCGGTTTTGCTAGCAGGAGTTCAAACCCAAAGAACACAGCCCGGAGACCCCTGGGGCAAATACGGCTTCCGACGAACAATACGCTCTTGCTGTGGAAAACCTATCCCAAGTGGGGGTAGCCAGGTCAACAAAATGCCACACCCCAAGTGAAAGAAACAACATTGCCCAGGCATGGTGTAAGCCCCTGACCTCGTCCCTGTTCTTTGGGGAGCCGGAGGGACACCCGAGGCCCACGGCCCTTAGATCCGTTTGGCAAAAAGCCGGCTTCCCACGGAAACAGTTTTCTTGAGGTGCCAACCGTCTCACAAGTGGTTGTGGCAAGGTAAAGCAAATGCCATCCACTTCTCTGGAAGAAACTACAGTACCCAGCCATGTTCTAAGCCCTCCCATCGTCACTGAGCTTCTGGCTACAGGAGTGAAAAGAGAGGAGCACAGCACTGGGATCCGTTTGACAAAAACCGGCTTCCCAAGGGAAGTCTTTCTCCACGTGCAGACATGCTCCCAAGTGCCTGTGGCAAGGTGAAGGAAATGCCATACACTGACCTGTAAGAGAGCACAGGGCCCAGGCACAGTCTGAGCCCTTCCCTCATCCTGGCAGTTTTGCTAGCAGGAGTTCAACCCCAACGAACACAGCCCGGAGACCCCTGGGGCAAAAACGGCTTCCGAGGAGCAATATGCTCTTGCTGTGGAAAACCTATCCCAAGTGGGGGTAGCCAGGTAAACAAAATGCCACACACCCAGGTGTATGAGACAACATTTCCCAGGCATGGTCTAAGCCCCTCACCTCATCCTTGTGCTTTTGGGAGATGGAGTGACACCTGAGACCCAGGGCCCTGAGACCCGTTTGGCAAAAATCCGGCTTCCCACGGAAACAGTTTTCCTGAGGTGCAGACCGTCTCACAAGTGGTTGTGGCAAGGTAAAGCAAATGCCATCCACGTTTCTGGAAGAAACCACAGTGCCCAGCCATGTTCTAAGCCCTCCCCTCCTCCCTGGGCTTCTGGCAGCACGAGTGAAAAGAGAGGAGCACAGTACTGGGACCCGTTGACAAAAACCGGCTTCCCACGGGAAAGTCTTTCTCCACGTGCAGACATGCTCCCAAGTGCCTGTGGCAGGGTGAAGAAATGCCATACACTGACCTGTAATAGACCACAGGGCCCAGGCACAGTCTGACCCCTCCCTCATCCCGGCGGTTTTGCTAGCAGGAGTTCAATCCCAAGGAACACAGCCCGGAGACCCCTGGGGTAAAAACGGCTTCCGACAAGCAATATGCTCTTGCTGTGAAAAACGTATCCCAAGTGGGGGTAGCCAGGTAAACAAAATGCCACACACCCAGGTGTAAGAAACAACATTGCCCAGGCATGGTCTAAGCCCCTCACCTCATCCCTGTGCTTTTGGGAGCCGGAGGGACACCCGAGGCCCACGGCCCTGAGACCCGTCTGGCAAAAAGCCGGCTTCCCAAGGAAACAGTTTTCCTGAGGTGCAGACCCTCTCACAAGTGGTTGTGGCAAGGTAAAGCAAATGCCGTCCACGTCTCTGGAAGAAACCACAGTGCCCAGCCATGTTCTAAACACTCCCATCCTCACTGGACTTCTGGCAGCAGGAGTGAAAAGAGAGGAGCACAGCACTGGGAACCGTTTGACAAAAACCGGCTTCCCACGGGAAAGTCTTTCTCCACATGCAGACATGCTCCCAAGTGCCTGTGGCAAGGTGAAGGAAATGCCATACACTGACCTGTAAGAGACCACAGGGCCCAGGCACAGTCTGAGCCCTTCCCTCATCCCGGCGGTTTTGCTAGCAGGAGTTCAACCCCTACGAACCCAGCACGGGGACACCTGGGGCAAAAACGGCTTCCGACAAGCAATATGCTCTTGCTGTGGAAAACCTATCCCATTGGGGGTAGACAGGTAATTAAAATGCCACACACGCAGGTGTAAGAAACACGATGGCCCAGGCATGGTCTAAGCACCTCATCTCGTCCCTTGCTTTGGGGAGCCGGAGGGACACCCGAGGCCCACGGCCCTGAGACCCGTCTGGCAAAAAGCCGGCTTCCCAGGGAAACTGTTTTCCTGAGGTGCAGACCCTCTCACAAGTGGTTGTGGCAAGGTAAAGCAAATGCCCTCCACTTCTCTGGAAGAAACCACAGTGCCCAGCCATGTTCTAAACACTCCCATCCTCACTGGGCTTCTGGCAGCAGGAGTGAAAAGAGAGGAGCACAGCACTGGGAACCGTTTGACAAAAACCGGCTTCCCACGGGAAAGTCTTTGTCCACGTGCAGACATGCTCCCAAGTGCCTGTGGCAAGGTGAAGGAAATGCCATACACTGACCTGTAAGAGACCACAGGGCCCAGGCACAGTCTGAGCCCTTCCCCCATCCCGGCGGTTTTGCTAGCAGGAGTTCAAACCCAAAGAACACAGCCCGGAGACCCCTGGGGCAAATACGGCTTCCGACGAACAATACGCTCTTGCTGTGGAAAACCTATCCCAAGTGGGGGTAGCCAGGTCAACAAAATGCCACACCCCAAGTGAAAGAAACAACATTGCCCAGGCATGGTGTAAGCCCCTGACCTCGTCCCTGTTCTTTGGGGAGCCGGAGGGACACCCGAGGCCCACGGCCCTTAGATCCGTTTGGCAAAAAGCCGGCTTCCCACGGAAACAGTTTTCTTGAGGTGCCAACCGTCTCACAAGTGGTTGTGGCAAGGTAAAGCAAATGCCATCCACTTCTCTGGAAGAAACTACAGTACCCAGCCATGTTCTAAGCCCTCCCATCGTCACTGAGCTTCTGGCTACAGGAGTGAAAAGAGAGGAGCACAGCACTGGGATCCGTTTGACAAAAACCGGCTTCCCAAGGGAAAGTCTTTCTCCACGTGCAGACATGCTCCCAAGTGCCTGTGGCAAGGTGAAGGAAATGCCATACACTGACCTGTAAGAGAGCACAGGGCCCAGGCACAGTCTGAGCCCTTCCCTCATCCTGGCAGTTTTGCTAGCAGGAGTTCAACCCCAACGAACACAGCCCGGAGACCCCTGGGGCAAAAACGGCTTCCGAGGAGCAATATGCTCTTGCTGTGGAAAACCTATCCCAAGTGGGGGTAGCCAGGTAAACAAAATGCCACACACCCAGGTGTATGAGACAACATTTCCCAGGCATGGTCTAAGCCCCTCACCTCATCCTTGTGCTTTTGGGAGATGGAGTGACACCTGAGACCCAGGGCCCTGAGACCCGTTTGGCAAAAATCCGGCTTCCCACGGAAACAGTTTTCCTGAGGTGCAGACCGTCTCACAAGTGGTTGTGGCAAGGTAAAGCAAATGCCATCCACGTTTCTGGAAGAAACCACAGTGCCCAGCCATGTTCTAAGCCCTCCCCTCCTCCCTGGGCTTCTGGCAGCACGAGTGAAAAGAGAGGAGCACAGTACTGGGACCCGTTGACAAAAACCGGCTTCCCACGGGAAAGTCTTTCTCCACGTGCAGACATGCTCCCAAGTGCCTGTGGCAGGGTGAAGAAATGCCATACACTGACCTGTAATAGACCACAGGGCCCAGGCACAGTCTGACCCCTCCCTCATCCCGGCGGTTTTGCTAGCAGGAGTTCAATCCCAAGGAACACAGCCCGGAGACCCCTGGGGTAAAAACGGCTTCCGACAAGCAATATGCTCTTGCTGTGAAAAACGTATCCCAAGTGGGGGTAGCCAGGTAAACAAAATGCCACACACCCAGGTGTAAGAAACAACATTGCCCAGGCATGGTCTAAGCCCCTCACCTCATCCCTGTGCTTTTGGGAGCCGGAGGGACACCCGAGGCCCACGGCCCTGAGACCCGTCTGGCAAAAAGCCGGCTTCCCAAGGAAACAGTTTTCCTGAGGTGCAGACCCTCTCACAAGTGGTTGTGGCAAGGTAAAGCAAATGCCGTCCACGTCTCTGGAAGAAACCACAGTGCCCAGCCATGTTCTAAACACTCCCATCCTCACTGGACTTCTGGCAGCAGGAGTGAAAAGAGAGGAGCACAGCACTGGGAACCGTTTGACAAAAACCGGCTTCCCACGGGAAAGTCTTTCTCCACATGCAGACATGCTCCCAAGTGCCTGTGGCAAGGTGAAGGAAATGCCATACACTGACCTGTAAGAGACCACAGGGCCCAGGCACAGTCTGAGCCCTTCCCTCATCCCGGCGGTTTTGCTAGCAGGAGTTCAACCCCTACGAACCCAGCACGGGGACACCTGGGGCAAAAACGGCTTCCGACAAGCAATATGCTCTTGCTGTGGAAAACCTATCCCATTGGGGGTAGACAGGTAATTAAAATGCCACACACGCAGGTGTAAGAAACACGATGGCCCAGGCATGGTCTAAGCACCTCATCTCGTCCCTTGCTTTGGGGAGCCGGAGGGACACCCGAGGCCCACGGCCCTGAGACCCGTCTGGCAAAAAGCCGGCTTCCCAGGGAAACTGTTTTCCTGAGGTGCAGACCCTCTCACAAGTGGTTGTGGCAAGGTAAAGCAAATGCCCTCCACTTCTCTGGAAGAAACCACAGTGCCCAGCCATGTTCTAAACACTCCCATCCTCACTGGGCTTCTGGCAGCAGGAGTGAAAAGAGAGGAGCACAGCACTGGGAACCGTTTGACAAAAACCGGCTTCCCACGGGAAAGTCTTTCTCCACGTGCAGACATGCTCCCAGGTGCCTGTGGCAAGGGGAAGGAAATGCCATACACTGACCTGGAAGAGACCACAGGGCCCAGGCACAGTCTGAACCCTTCCCTCATCCCGGTGGTTTTGCTAGCA
The DNA here is from genome assembly GCF_023065955.2 of Ursus arctos. Classification (NCBI taxonomy): domain Eukaryota; kingdom Metazoa; phylum Chordata; class Mammalia; order Carnivora; family Ursidae; genus Ursus; species Ursus arctos. Next base: position 1,062,951 of record NW_026622974.1, on the reverse strand, counting down.
GGAGTTCAACCCCAAGGAACACAGCCCGGAGACCCCTGGGGCAAAAACGGCTTCCGACGAACAATAGGTGCTTGCAGTTGAAAAACCTATCCCAAGTGGGGGTAGCCAGGTAAACAAAATGCCACACACCCAGGTATAAGAAACAACATTGCCCAGGCATGGTCTAAGCCCCTCACCTCGTCCCTGTGCTTTGGGGAGCCGGAGGGACACCAGAGGCCCATGGCCCTGAGACCCTTTGCAGAAAGCCGGCTTCCCACGGAAACAGTTTTCCTGAGTTGCAGACCCTCTCACAAGTGGTTGCGGCAAGGTAAAGCAAATGCCATCTACTTCTCTGGAAGAAACCACAGTGCCCAGCCATGTTCTAAGCCCTCCCATCCTCCCTGGGCTTCTGGCAGCAGGAGTGAAAAGAGAGGAACAGAGCACTGGGACCTGTTTGACAAAAACCGGCTTCCCACGGGGAAGTCTTTCTCCACGTGCAGACATGCCCCCAGGTGCCTGTGGCAAGGGGAAGGAAATGCCATACAATGACCTGGAAGAGACCACAGGGCCCAGGCACAGTCTGAACCCTTCCCTCATCCCGGCGGTTTTGCTAGCAGGAGTTCAACCCCAACGAACACAGCCCGGAGACCCCTGGGGCAAAAACGGCATCCGAGGAACAATAGGTGCTTGCAGTTGAAAAACCTATCCCAAGTGCGGATAGCCAGGTAAACAAAATGCCACACACCCAGGTGTAAGAATCAACATTGCCCAGGCGTGGTCTGAGCCCCTCACCTCGTCCCTGTGATTTGGGGAGCCGGAGGGACACCCGAGGCCCACGGCCCTGAGACCATTTTGCAAAAAGCCGGCTTCCCACGGAAACAGTTTTCCTGAGGTGCAGACCCTCTCACAAGTGGTTGTGGCAATGTAAAGCAGATGCCCTCCACTTCTCTGGAAGAAACCACAGTGCCCAGCCATGTTCTAAGCCCTCCCATCCTCCCTGGGCTTCTGGCAGCAGGAGTGAAAAGAGAGGAGCAGAGCACTGGGACCCGTTTGACAAAAACCGGCTTCCCACGGGAAAGTCTTTCTCCACGTACAGACATGCTCCCAGGTGCCTGTGGCAAGGGGAAGGAAATGCCATACACTGACCTGGAAGAGACCACAGGGCCCAGGCACAGTCTGAACCCTTCCCTCATCCCGGCGGTTTTGCTAGCAGGAGTTCAACCCCAAGGAACACAGCCCGGAGACCCCTGGGGCAAAAACGGCTTCCGACGAACAATAGGTGCTTGCAGTTGAAAAACCTATCCCAAGTGGGGGTAGCCAGGTAAACAAAATGCCACACACCCAGGTATAAGAAACAACATTGCCCAGGCATGGTCTAAGCCCCTCACCTCGTCCCTGTGCTTTGGGGAGCCGGAGGGACACCAGAGGCCCATGGCCCTGAGACCCTTTGCAGAAAGCCGGCTTCCCACGGAAACAGTTTTCCTGAGTTGCAGACCCTCTCACAAGTGGTTGCGGCAAGGTAAAGCAAATGCCATCTACTTCTCTGGAAGAAACCACAGTGCCCAGCCAAGTTCTAAGCCCTCCCATCCTCCCTGGGCTTCTGGCAGCAGGAGTGAAAAGAGAGGAGCAGAGCACTGGGACCCGTTTGACAAAAACCGGCTTCCCACGGGAAAGTCTTTCTCCACGTGCAGACATGCTCCCAGGTGCCTGTGGCAAGGGGAAGGAAATGCCATACACTGACCTGGAAGAGACCACAGGGCCCAGGCACAGTCTGAACCCTTCCCTCATCCCGGCGGTTTTGCTAGCAGGAGTTCAACCCCAAGGAACACAGCCCGGAGACCCCTGGGGCAAAAACGGCTTCCGACGAACAATAGGTGCTTGCTGTGGAAAACCTATGCCAAGTGAGGGTAGCCAGGTAAACAAAATGCCACATACCCAGGTATAAGAAACAACATTGCCCAGGCATGGTCTAAGCCCCTCACCTCGTCCCTGTGCTTTGGGGAGCCGGAGGGACAGCCGAGGCCCATGGCCCTGAGACCCCTTTCCAAAAAGCCGGCTTCCCACGGAAACAGTTTTCCTGAGGTGCAGACCCTCTCACAAGTGGTTGTGGCAAGGTAAAGCAAGTGCGCTCCACTTCTCTGAAGAAACCACAGTGCCCAGCCATGTTCTAAGCCCTCCCATCCTCCCTGGGCTTCTGGCAGCAGGAGTGAAAAGAGAGGAGCAGAGCACTGGGACCCGTTTGACAAAAACCGGCTTCCCACGGGAAAGTCTTTCTCCACGTGCAGACATGCTCCCAGGTGCCTGTGGCAAGGGGAAGGAAATGCCATACACTGACCTGGAAGAGACCACAGGGCCCAGGCACAGTCTGAACCCTTCCCTCCTCCAGGCGGTTTTGCTAGCAGGAGTTCAACCCCAAGGAACACAGCCCGGAGACCCCTGGGGCAACAACGGCTTCCGAGGAACAATAGGTGCTTGCAGTTGAAAAACCTATCCCAAGTGGGGGTAGCCAGGTAAACAAAATGCCACACACCCAGGTGTAAGAAACAACATTGCCCAGGCATGGTCTAAGCCCCTCACCTCGTCCCTGTGCTTTGGGGTGCCGGAGGGACAGCCGAGGCCCACGGCCCTGAGACCCCTTTGCAAAAAGCCGGCTTCCCACGGAAACAGTATTCCTGAGGTGCAGACCCTCTCACAAGTGGTTGTGGCCAGGTAAAGCCAATGCCATCTACTTCTCTGGAAGAAACCACAGTGCCCAGCCAAGTTCTAAGCCCTCCCATCCTCCCTGGGCTTCTGGCAGCAGGAATGAAAAGAGAGGAGCAGAGCACTGGGACCCGTTTGACAAAAACCGGCTTCCCACGGGAAAGTCTTTCTCCACGTGCAGACATGCTCCCAGGTGCCTGTGGCAAGGGGAAGGAAATGCCATACACTGACCTGGAAGAGACCACAGGGCCCAGGCACAGTCTGAACCCTTCCCTCATCCCGGCGGTTTTGCTAGCAGGAGTTCAACCCCAAAGAACACAGCCCAGAGACCCCTGGGGAAAAAACGGCTTCGGAGGAACAATAGGTGCTTGCTGTGGAAAACCTATCCAAGTGGGGTTAGCCAGGTAAACAAAATACCACACACCCAGGTGTAAGAAACAGCATTGCCCAGGCATGGTCTAAGCCCCTCACCTCGTCCCTGTGCTTTGGGGAGTCGGAGGGACAGCCGAGGCCCACGGCCCTGAGACCCGTTTGCAAAAAGCCGGCTTCCCACGGAAACAGTTTTCCTGAGGTGCAGACCCTCTCACAAGTGGTTGTGGCAAGGTAAAGCAAATGCCCTCCACTTCTCTGGAAGAAACCACAGTGCCCAGCCATGTTCTAAGCCCTCCCATCCTCCCTGGGCTTCTGGCAGCAGGAGTGAAAAGAGAGGAGCAGAGCACTGGGACCAGTTTGACAAAAACCGGCTTCCCACGGGAAAGTCTTTCTCCACGTGCAGACATGCTCCCAGGTACCTGTGGCAAGGGGAAGGAAATGCCATACACTGACCTGGAAGAGACCACAGGGCCCAGGCACAGTCTGAACCCTTCCCTCATCCCGGCGGTTTTGCTAGCAGGAGTTCAACCCCAAAGAACACAGCCCAGAGACCCCTGGGGCAAAAACGGCTTCCGACGAACAATAGGTGCTTGCTGTGGAAAACCTATCCAAGTGGGGTTAGCCAGGTAAACAAAATACCACACACCCAGGTGTAAGAAACAGCATTGCCCAGGCATGGTCTAAGCCCCTCACCTCGTCCCTGTGCTTTGGGGAGCCGGAGGGACAGCCGAGGCCCACGGCCCTGAGACCCCTTTGCAAAAAGCCGGCTTCCCACGGAAACAGTTTTCCTGAGGTGCAGACCCTCTCACAAGTGGTTGTGGCAAGGTAAAGCAAATGCCCTCCACTTCTCTGGAAGAAACAACAGTGCCCAGCCATGTTCTAAGCCCCCCCATCCTCCCTGGGCTTCTGGCAGCAGGAGTGAAAAGAGAGGAGCAGAGAACTGGGACCCGTTTGACAAAAACCGGCTTCCCACGGGAAAGTCTTTCTCCACATACAGACAGGCTATCAGGTGCCTGTGGCAAGGGGAAGGAAATGCCATACATTGACCTGGAAGAGACCACAGGGCCCAGGCACAGTCTGAACCCTTCCCTCATCCCGGCGGTTTTGCTAGCAGGAGTTCAACCCCAAGGAACACAGCCCGGAGACCCCTGGGGCAAAAACGGCTTCCGACGAACAATAGGTGCTTGCAGTTGAAAAACCTATCCCAAGTGGGGGTAGCCAGGTAAACAAAATGCCACACACCCAGGTGTAAGAAACAACATTGCCCAGGCATAGTCTAAGCCCCTCACCTCGTCCCTGTGATTTGGGGAGCCGGAGGGACACCCGAGGCCCACGGCCCTGAGACCCCTTTGCGAAAAGCAGGCTTCCCACGGAAACAGTTTTCCTGAGGTGCAGACCTTCTCACAAGTGGTTGTGGCAAGGTAAAGCAAATGCCCTCCACTTCTCTGAAAGAAACCACAGTGCCCAGCCATGTTCTAAGCCCTCCCATCCTCCCTGGGCTTCTGGCAGCAGGAGTGAAAAGAGAGGAGCAGAGCACTGGGACCCGTTTCACAAAAACCGGCTTCCCACGGGAAAGTCTTTCTCCACGTGCAGACATGCTCCCAGGTGCCTGTGGCAAGGGGAAGGAAATGCCATACACTGACCTGGAAGAGACCACAGGGCCCAGGCACAGTCTGAACCCTTCCCTCATCCCGGCGGTTTTGCTAGCAGGAGTTCAACCCCAAGGAACACAGCCCGGAGACCTCTGGGGCAAAAACAGCTTCCGACGAACAATAGGTGCTTGCTGTGGAAAACCTATCCCAAGTGCGGGTAGCCAGGTAAACAAAATGCCACACACCCAGGTGTAAAAAACAACATTGCCCACGCATGGTCTAAGCCCCTCACCTCGTCCCTGTGCTTTCGGGAGCCGGAGGGACAGCCGAGGCCCATGGCCCTGAGACCCCTTTGCAAAAAGCCGGCTTCCCACGGAAACAGTTTTCCTGAGGTGCAGACCCTCTCACAAGTGGTTGTGGCAAGGTAAAGAAAATGCCCTCCACTTCTCTGGAAGAAACCACAGTGCCCAGCCATGTTCTAAGCCCTCCCATCCTCCCTGGGCTTCTGGCAGCAGGAGTGAAAAGAGAGGAGCAGAGCACTGGGACCCGTTTGACAAAAACCGGCTTCCCACGGGATAGTCTTTCTCCACGTACAGACATGCTCCCAGGTGCCTGTGGCAAGGGGAAGGAAATGCCATACACTGACCTGGAAGAGACCACAGGGCCCAGGCACAGTCTGAACCCTTCCCTCATCCCGGCGGTTTTGCTAGCAGGAGTTCAACCCCAACGAACACAGCCCGGAGACCCCTGAGGCAAAAACGGCTTCCGACGAACCATAGGTGCTTGCAGTTGAAAAACCTATCCCAAGTGCGGGTAGCCAGGTAAACAAAATGCCACACACCCAGGTGTAAGAATCAACATTGCCCAGGCATAGTCTAAGCCCCTCACCTCGTCCCTGTGATGTGGGGAGCTGGAGGGACACCCGAGGCCCACGGCCCTGAGACCATTTTGCGAAAAGCAGGCTTCCCACGGAAACAGTTTTCCTGAGGTGCAGATCCTCTCACAAGTGGTTGTGGCAAGGTAAAGCAAATGCCCTCCACTTCTCTGGAAGAAACCACAGTGCCCAGCCATGTTCTAAGCCCTCCCATCCTCCCTGGGCTTCTGGCAGCAGGAGTGAAAAGAGAGGAGCAGAGCACTGGGACCCGTTTGACAAAAACCGGCTTCCCACGGGAAAGTCTTTCTCCACGTGCAGACATGCTCCCAGGTACCTGTGGCAAGGGGAAGGAAATGCCATACACTGACCTGGAAGAGACCACAGGGCCCAGGCTCAATGTGAACCCTTCCCTCATCCCGGCGGTTTTGCTAGCAGGAGTTCAACCCCAACGAACACGGCCCGGAGACCCCTGGGGCAAAAACGGCTTCCGACGAACAATAGGTGCTTGCAGTTGAAAAACCTATCCCAAGTGGGGGTAGCCAGGTAAACAAAATGCCACACACCCAGGTGTAAGAAACAACATTGCCCAGGCATGGTCTAAGCCCCTCACCTCGTCCCTGTGCTTTGGGGAGCCGGAGGGACAGCCGAGGCCCGCGGCCCTGAGACCCTTTGCAAAAAGCCGGCTTCCCACGGAAACAGTTTTCCTGAGTTGCAGACCCTCTCACAAGTGGTTGCGGCAAGGTAAAGCAAATGCCATCTACTTCTCTGGAAGAAACCACAGTGCCCAGCCATGTTCTAAGCCCTCCCATCCTCCCTGGGCTTCTGGCAGCAGGAGTGAAAAGAGAGGAGCAGAGCACTGGGACCCGTTTGACAAAAACCGGCTTCCCACGGGAAAGTCTTTCTCCACGTGCAGACATGCTCCCACGTGCCTGTGGCAAGGGGAAGGAAATGCCATACACTGACCTGGAAGAGACCACAGGGCCCAGGCACAGTCTGAACCCTTCCCTCATCCCGGCGGTTTTGCTAGTAGGAGTTCAAACCCAAGGAACACAGCCCAGAGACCCCTGGGGCAAAAACGGCTTCCGATGAACAATAGGTGCTTGCGGTGGAAAAACTATCCCAAGTGGGGGTAGCAAGGTAAACAAAATTCCACACACGCAGGTGTAAGAAACAACATTGCCCAGGCATGGTATAAGCCCCTCACCTCGTCCCTGTGCTTTGGGGAGCCAGAGGGACAGCCGAGGCCCAGGGCCCTGAGACCCCTTTGCAAAAAGCCGGCTTCCCACGGAAACAGTTCTCCTGAGGTGCAGACCCTCTCACTAGTGGTTGTGGCAAGGTAAAGCAAATGCCCTCCACTTCTCGGGAAGAAACCACAGTGCCCAGCCATGTTCTAAGCCCTCCCATCCTCCCTGGGCTTCTGGCAGCAGGAGTGAAAAGAGAGGAGCAGAGCACTGGGACCCGTTTGACAAAAACCGGCTTCCCACGGGAAAGTCTTTCTCCACGTGCAGACAGGCTCCCAGGTGCCTGTGGCAAGGGGAAGGAAATGCCATACACTGACCTGGAAGAGACCACAGGGCCCAGGCACAGTCTGAACCCTTCCCTCATCCCGGCGGTTTTGCTAGCCGGAGTTCAACCCCAAGGAACACAGCCCGGAGACCCCTGGGACAAAAACGGCTTCCGACGAACAATAGGTGCTTGCAGTTGAAAAACCTATCCCAAGTGGGGGTAGCCAGGTAAACAAAATGCCACACACCCAGGTGTAAGAACCAACATTGCCCAGGCATGGTCTAAGCCCCTCACCTCGTCCCTGTGATTTGGGGAGCCAGAGGGACACCCGAGGCCCACGTCCCTGAGACCCCTTTACAAAAAGCCGGCTTCCCACGGAAACAGTTTTCCTGAGGTGCAGACCCTCTCACAAGTGGTTGTGGCAAGGTAAAGCAAATGCCCTCCACTACTCTGGAAGAAACCACAGTGCCCAGCCATGTTCTAAGCCCTCCCATCCTCCCTGGGCTTCTGGCAGCAAGAGTGAAAAGAGAGGAGCAGAGCACTGGGACCCGTTTGACAAAAACCGGCTTCCCACGGGAAAGTCTTTCTCCACGTACAGACATGCTCCCAGGTGCCTGTGGCAAGGGGAAGGAAATGCCATACACTGACCTGGAAGAGACCACAGGGCCCAGGCACAGTCTGAACCCTTCCCTCATCCCGGCGGTTTTGCTAGCAGGAGTTCAACCCCAAGGAACACAGCCCGGAGACCCCTGGGGCAAAAACGGCTTCCGACGAACAATAGGTGCTTGCAGTTGAAAAACCTATCCCAAGTGCGGGTAGCCAGGTAAACAAAATGCCACACACCCAGGTGTAAGAATCAACATTGCCCAGGCATAGTCTAAGCCCCTCACCTCGTCCCTGTGATGTGGGGAGCTGGAGGGACACCCGAGGCCCACGGCCCTGAGACCATTTTGCGAAAAGCAGGCTTCCCACGGAAACAGTTTTCCTGAGGTGCAGATCCTCTCACAAGTGGTTGTGGCAAGGTAAAGCAAATGCCCTCCACTTCTCTGGAAGAAACCACAGTGCCCAGCCATGTTCTAAGCCCTCCCATCCTCCCTGGGCTTCTGGCAGCAGGAGTGAAAAGAGAGGAGCAGAGCACTGGGACCCGTTTGACAAAAACCGGCTTCCCACGGGAAAGTCTTTCTCCACGTGCAGACATGCTCCCAGGTACCTGTGGCAAGGGGAAGGAAATGCCATACACTGACCTGGAAGAGACCACAGGGCCCAGGCTCAATGTGAACCCTTCCCTCATCCCGGCGGTTTTGCTAGCAGGAGTTCAACCCCAACGAACACGGCCCGGAGACCCCTGGGGCAAAAACGGCTTCCGACGAACAATAGGTGCTTGCAGTTGAAAAACCTATCCCAAGTGGGGGTAGCCAGGTAAACAAAATGCCAAACACCCAGGTGTAAGAAAAAACATTGCCCAGGCATGGTCTAAGCCCCTCACCTCGTCCCTGTGCTTTGGGGAGCCGGAGGGACAGCCGAGGCCCGCGGCCCTGAGACCCTTTGCAAAAAGCCGGCTTCCCACGGAAACAGTTTTCCTGAGTTGCAGACCCTCTCACAAGTGGTTGCGGCAAGGTAAAGCAAATGCCATCTACTTCTCTGGAAGAAACCACAGTGCCCAGCCATGTTCTAAGCCCTCCCATCCTCCCTGGGCTTCTGGCAGCAGGAGTGAAAAGAGAGGAACAGAGCACTGGGACCCGTTTGACAAAAACCTGCTTCCCACGGGAAAGTCTTTCTCCACGTGCAGACATGCCCCCAGGTGCCTGTGGCAAGGGGAAGGAAATGCCATACACTGACCTGGAAGAGACCACAGGGCCCAGGCACAGTCTGAACCCTTCCCTCATCCCGGCGGTTTTGCTAGCAGGAGTTCAACCCCAAAGAACACAGTCCAGAGACCCCTGGGGCAAAAACGGCTTCCGACGAACAATAGGTGCTTGTAGTTGAAAAACCTATCCCAAGTGCGGGTAGCCAGGTAAACAAAATGCCACACACCCAGGTGTAAGAATCAACATTGCCCAGGCATGGTCTAAGCCCCTCACCTCGTCCCTGTGATTTGGGGAGCCGGAGGGACGCCCGAGGCCCACGGCCCTGAGACCATTTTGCGAAAAGCAGGCTTCCCACGGAAACAGTTTTCCTGAGGTGCAGACCCTCTCACAAGTGGTTGTGGCAAGGTAAAGCAAATGCCCTCCACTTCTCTGGAAGAAACCACAGTGCCCAGCCATGTTCTAAGCCCTCCCATCCTCCCTGGGCTTCTGGCAGCAGGAGTGAAAAGAGAGGAGCAGAGCACTGGGACCCGTTTGACAAAAACCGGCTTCCCACGGGAAAGTCTTTCTCCACGTGCAGACATGCTCCCAGGTGCCTGTGGCAAGGGGAAGGAAAAGCCATACACTGACCTGGAAGAGACCACAGGGCCCATGCACAATATGAACCCTTCTCTCATCCCGGCGGTTTTGCTAGCAGGAGCTCAACCCCAAGGAACACAGCCCGGAGACCCCTGGGGCAAAAACGGCTTCCGATGAACAATAGGTGCTTGCGGTGGAAAACCTATCCCAAGTGCGGGTAGCCAGGTAAACAAAATGCCACACACCCAGGTGTAAGAAACAACATTGCCCAGGCATGGTCTAAGCCCCTCACCTCGTCCCTGTGCTTTGGGGAGCCGGAGGGACAGCCGAGGCCCATGGCCCTGAGACCCCTTTGCAAAAAGCCAGCTTCCCACGGAAACAGTTTTCCTGAGGTGCAGACCCTCTCACAAGTGGTTGTGGCAAGGTAAAGCAAATGCCCTCCACTTCTCTGAAGAAACCACAGTGCCCAGCCATGTTCTAAGCCCTCCCATCCTCCCTGGGCTTCTGGCAGCAGGAGTGAAAAGAGAGGAGCAGAGCACTGGGACCCGTTTGACAAAAACCGGCTTCCCACGGGAAAGTCTTTCTCCACGTGCAGACATGCTCCCAGGTGCCTGTGGCAAGGGGAAGGAAATGCCATACACTGACCTGGAAGAGACCATAGGGCCCAGGCACAGTCTGAACCCTTCCCTCATCCCGGCGGTTTTGCTAGCAGGAGTTCAACCCCAAGGAACACAGCCCGGAGACCCCTGGGGCAAAAATGGCTTCCGACGAACCATAGGTGCTTGCAGTTGAAAAACCTATCCCAAGTGCGGGTAGCCAGGTACACAAAATGCCACACACCCAGGTGTAAGAATCAACATTGCCCAGGCATAGTCTAAGCCCCTCACCTCGTCCCTGTGATTTGGGGAGCCGGAGGGACACCCGAGGCCCACGGCCCTGAGACCATTTTGCGAAAAGCAGGCTTCCCACGGAAACAGTTTTCCTGAGGTGCAGACCCTCTCACAAGTGGTTGTGGCAAGGTAAAGCAAATGCCCTCCACTTCTCTGAAACAAACCACAGTGCCCAGCCATGTTCTAAGCCCTCCCATCCTCCCTGGGCTTCTGGCAGCAGGAGTGAAAAGAGAGGAGCAGAGCACTGGGACCCGTTTGAGAAAAACCGGCTTCCCACGGGAAAGTCTTTCTCCACGTACAGACATGCTCCCAGGTGCCTGTGGCAAGGGGAAGGAAATGCCATACACTGACCTGGAAGAGACCACAGGGCCCAGGCACAGTCTGAACCCTTCCCTCATCCCGGCGGTTTTGCTAGCAGGAGTTCAACCCCAAGGAACACAGCTCGGAGACCCCTGGGGCAAAAACAGCTTCCGACGAACAATAGGTGCTTGCAGTTGAAAAACCTATCCCAAGTGGGGGTAGCCAGGTAAACAAAATGCCACACACCCAGGTGTAAGAAACAACATTGCCCAGGCATGGTCTAAGCCCCTCACCTCGTCCCTGTGCTTTGGGGAGCCGGAGGGACAGCCGAGGCCCACGGCCCTGAGACCCTTTGCAGAAAGCCGGCTTCCCACGGAAACAGTTTTCCTGAGTTGCAGACACTCTCACAAGTGGTTGCGGCAAGGTAAAGCAAATGCCATCTACTTCTCTGGAAGAAACCACAGTGCCCAGCCATGTTCTAAGCCCTCCCATCCTCCGTGGGCTTCTGGCAGCAGGAGTGAAAAGAGAGGAGCAGAGCACTGGGACCCGTTTGAAAAAACCGGCTTCCCACGGGGAAGTCTTTCTCCACGTGCAGACATGCCCCCAGGTGCCTGTGGCAAGGGGAAGGAAATGCCATACAATGACCTGGAAGAGACCACAGGGCCCAGGCACAGTCTGAACCCTTCCCTCATCCCGGCGGTTTTGCTAGCAGGAGTTCAACCCCAAGGAACACAGCCCGGAGACCCCTGGGGCAAAAACGGCATCCGAGGAACAATAGGTGCTTGCAGTTGAAAAACCTATCCCAAGGGGGGTAGCCAGGTAAACAAAATGCCACACACCCAGGTGTAAGAATCAACATTGCCCAGGCAAGGTCTAAGCCCCTCACCTCGTCCCTGTGCTTTGGGGAACCGGAGGGACACCCGAGGCCCACGGCCCTGAAACCACTTTGCAAAAAACCGGCTTCCCACGGAAACAGTTTTCCTGAGGTACAGACCCTCTCACTAGTGGTTGTGGCAAGGTAAAGCAAATGCCCTCCACTTCTCTGGAAGAAACCACAGTGCCCAGCCATGTTCTAAGCCCTCCCATCCTCCCTGGGCTTCTGGCAGCAGGAGTGAAAAGAGAGGAGCAGAGCACTGGGACCCGTTTGACAAAAACCGGCTTCCCACGGGAAAGTCTTTCTCCACGTGCAGACATGCTCCCAGGTGCCTGTGGCAAGGGGAAGGAAATGCCATACACTGACCTGGAAGAGACCACAGGGCCCAGGCACAGTCTGAACCCTTCCCTCATCCCGGCGGTTTTGCTAGCAGGAGTTCAACCCCAAGGAACACAGCCCGGAGACCCCTGGGGCAAAAATGGCATCCGAGGAACAATAGGTGCTTGTACTTGAAAAACCTATCCCAAGTGCGGGTAGCCAGGTAAACAAAATTCCACACACCCAGGTGTAAGAATCAACATTGCCCAGGCATGCTCTAAGCCCCTCACCTCGTCCCTGTGATTTGGGGAGCCGGAGGGACGCCCGAGGCCCACGGCCCTGCGACCATTTTGCGAAAAGCAGGCTTCCCACGGAAACAGTTTTCCTGAGGTGCAGACCCTCTCACAAGTGGTTGTGGCAAGGTAAAGCAAATGCCCTCCACTTCTCTGGAAGAAACCACAGTGCCCAGCCATGTTCTAAGCCCTCCCATCCTCCCTGGGCTTCTGGCAGCAGGAGTGAAAAGAGAGGAGCAGAGCACTGGGACCCGTTTGACAAAAACCGGCTTCCCACGGGAAAGTCTTTCTCCACGTGCAGACATGCTCCCAGGTGCCTGTGGCAAGGGGAAGGAAAAGCCATACACTGACCTGGAAGAGACCACAGGGCCCATGCACAATCTGAACCCTTCCCTCATCCCGGCGGTTTTGCTAGCAGGAGTTCAACCCCAAGGAACACAGCCCGGAGACCCCTGGGGCAAAAATGGCTTCCGACGAACAATAGGTGCTTGCTGTGGAAAACCTATCCCAAGTGGGGGTAGCCAGGTAAACAAAATACCACACACCCAAGTGTAAGAAACAGCATTGCCCAGGCATGGTCTAAGCCCCTCACCTCGTCCCTGTGCTTTGGGGAGCCGGACGGACAGCCGAGGCCCACGGCCCTGAGACCCCTTTGCAAAAAGTCGGCTTCCCAAAGAAACAGTTTTCCTGAGGTGCAGACCCTCTCACAAGTGGTTGTGGCAAGGTAAAGCAAATGCCCTCCACTTCTCTGGAAGAAACCACAGTGCCCAGCCATGTTCTAAGCCCTCCCATCCTCCCTGGCCTTCTGGCAGCAGGAGTGCAAAGAGAGGAGCAGAACACTGGGACCCGTTTGACAAAAACCGGCTTCCCACGGGAAAGTCTTTCTCCACGTGCAGACATGCTCCCAGGTGCCTGTGGCAAGGGGAAGGAAATGCCATACACTGACCTGGAAGAGACCACAGGGCCCATGCACAATCTGAACCCTTCCCTCATCCCGGCGGTTTTGCTAGCAGGAGTTCAACCCCAACGAACACAGCCCGGAGACCCCTGGGGCAAAAACGGCTTCCGACGAACAATAGGTGCTTGCTGTGGAAAACCTATCCCAAGCCGGGTAGCCAGGTAAACAAAATGCCACACACCCAGGTGTAAGAATCAACATTGCCCAGGCATAGTCTAAGCCCCTCACCTCGTCCCTGTGCTTTGGGGGGCCGGAGGGACAGCCGAGGCCCACGGCCCTGAGACCCCTTTGCAAAAAGCCGGCTTCCCACGGAAACAGTATTCCTGAGGTGCAGACCCTCTCACAAGTGGTTGTGGCCAGGTAAAGCCAATGCCATCTACTTCTCTGGAAGAAACCACAGTGCCCAGCCAAGTTCTAAGCCCTCCCATCCTCCCTGGGCTTCTGGGAGCAGGAGTGAAAAGAGAGGAGCAGAGCACTGGGACCCGTTTGACAAAAACCGGCTTCCCACGGGAAAGTCTTTCTCCACGTGCAGACATGCTCCCAGGTGCCTGTGGCAAGGGGAAGGAAATGCCATACACTGACCTGGAAGAGACCACAGGGCCCAGGCACAGTCTGAACCCTTCCCTCATCCCGGCGGTTTTGCTAGCAGGAGTTCAACCCCAAGGAACACAGCCCGGAGACCCCTGGGGCAAAAACGGCTTCCGACGAACAATAGGTGCTTGCTGTGGAAAACCTATGCCAAGTGAGGGTAGCCAGGTAAACAAAATGCCACATACCCAGGTATAAGAAACAACATTGCCCAGGCATGGTCTAAGCCCCTCACCTCGTCCCTGTGCTTTGGGGAGCCGGAGGGACAGCCGAGGCCCATGGCCCTGAGACCCCTTTCCAAAAAGCCGGCTTCCCACGGAAACAGTTTTCCTGAGGTGCAGACCCTCTCACAAGTGGTTGTGGCAAGGTAAAGCAAGTGCCCTCCACTTCTCTGAAGAAACCACAGTGCCCAGCCATGTTCTAAGCCCTCCCATCCTCCCTGGGCTTCTGGCAGCAGGAGTGAAAAGAGAGGAGCAGAGCACTGGGACCCGTTTGACAAAAACCGGCTTCCCACGGGAAAGTCTTTCTCCACGTGCAGACATGCTCCCAGGTGCCTGTGGCAAGGGGAAGGAAATGCCATACACTGACCTGGAAGAGACCACAGGGCCCAGGCACAGTCTGAACCCTTCCCTCCTCCAGGCGGTTTTGCTAGCAGGAGTTCAACCCCAACGAACACAGCCCGGAGACCCCTGGGGCAACAACGGCTTCCGAGGAACAATAGGTGCTTGCAGTTGAAAAACCTATCCCAAGTGGGGGTAGCCAGGTAAACAAAATGCCACACACCCAGGTGTAAGAAACAACATTGCCCAGGCATGGTCTAAGCCCCTCACCTCGTCCCTGTGCTTTGGGGGGCCGGAGGGACAGCCGAGGCCCACGGCCCTGAGACCCCTTTGCAAAAAGCCGGCTTCCCACGGAAACAGTATTCCTGAGGTGCAGACCCTCTCACAAGTGGTTGTGGCCAGGTAAAGCCAATGCCATCTACTTCTCTGGAAGAAACCACAGTGCCCAGCCAAGTTCTAAGCCCTCCCATCCTCCCTGGGCTTCTGGCAGCAGGAGTGAAAAGAGAGGAGCAGAGCACTGGGACCCGTTTGACAAAAACCGGCTTCCCACGGGAAAGTCTTTCTCCACGTGCAGACATGCTCCCAGGTGCCTGTGGCAAGGGGAAGGAAATGCCATACACTGACCTGGAAGAGACCACAGGGCCCAGGCACAGTCTGAACCCTTCCCTCATCCCGGCGGTTTCGTTAGCAGGAGTTCAACCCCAGGAACACATCCCGGAGACCCCTGGGGCAAAAACGGCTTCCGACGAACCATAGGTGCTTGCAGTTGAAAAACCTATCCCAAGTGGGGGTAGCCAGCTCAACAAAATGCCACACACCCAGGTATAAGAAACAACATTGCCCAGCCATGGTCTAAGCCCCTCACCTCGTCCCTGTGCTTTGGGGAGCCGGAGGGACACCCGAGGCCCACGGCCCTGAGACCCCTTTACAAAAAGCCGGCTTCCCATGGAAACAGTTTTCCTGAGGTGCAGACCCTCTCACAAGTGGTTGTGGCAAAGTAAAGCAAATGCCTTCCACTTCTCTGGAAGAAACCACAGTGCACAGCCATGTTCTAAGCCCTCCCATCCTCCCTGGGCTTCTGGCAGCAGGAGTGAAAAGAGAGGAGCAGAGCACTGGGACCCGTTTGACAAAAACCGGCTTCCCACGGGAAAGTCTTTCTCCACGTGCAGACATGCTCCCAGGTGCCTGTCGCAAGGGGAAGGAAATGCCATACACTGACCTGGAAGAGACCACAGGGCCCAGGCACAGTCTGAACTCTTCCCTCATCCCGGCGGTTTTGCTAGAAAGAGTTCAACCCCAAAGAACACAGCCCAGAGACCCCTGGGGCAAAAACGGCTTCGGAGGAACAATAGGTGCTTGCTGTGGAAAACCTATCCAAGTGGGGTTAGCCAGGTAAACAAAATACCACACACCCAGGTGTAAGAAACAGCATTGCCCAGGCATGGTCTAAGCCCCTCACCTCGTCCCTGTGCTTTGGGGAGTCGGAGGGACAGCCGAGGCCCACGGCCCTGAGACCCCTTTGCAAAAAGCCGGCTTCCCATGGAAACAGTTTTCCTGAGGTGCAGACCCTCTCACAAGTGGTTGTGGCAAGGTAAAGCAAATGCCCTCCACTTCTCGGGAAGAAACCACAGTGCCCAGCCATGTTCTAAACCCTCCCATCCTCCCTGGGCTTCTGGCAGCAGGAGTGAAAAGAGAGGAGCAGAGCACTGGGACCCGTTTGACAAAAACCGGCTTCCCACGGGAAAGTCTTTCTCCACATACAGACAGGCTATCAGGTGCCTGTGGCAAGGGGAAGGAAATGCCATACACTGACCTGGAAGAGACCACAGGGCCCAGGCACAGTCTGAACCCTTCCCTCATCCCGGCGGTTTTGCTAGCAGGAGTTCAACCCCAAGGAACACAGCCCGGAGACCCCTGGGGCAAAAACGGCTTCCAAGGAACAATAGGTGCTTGCAGTTGAAAAACCTATCCCAAGTGGGGGTAGCCAGGTAAACAAAATGCCACACACCCAGGTGTAAGAAACAACATTGCCCAGGCATAGTCTAAGCCCCTCACCTCGTCCCTGTGATTTGGGGAGCCGGAGGGACACCCGAGGCCCACGGCCCTGAGACCCCTTTGCGAAAAGCAGGCTTCCCACGGAAACAGTTTTCCTGAGGTGCAGACCCTCTCACAAGTGGTTGTGGCAAGGTAAAGCAAATGCCCTCCACTTCTCTGAAAGAAACCACAGTGCCCAGCCATGTTCTAAGCCCTCCCATCCTCCCTGGGCTTCTGGCAGCAGGAGTGAAAAGAGAGGAGCAGAGCACTGGGACCCGTTTGACAAAAACCGGCTTCCCACGGGAAAGTCTTTCTCCACGTGCAGACATGCTCCCAGGTGCCTGTGGCAAGGGGAAGGAAATGCCATACACTGACCTGGAAGAGACCACAGGGCCCAGGCACAGTCTGAACCCTTCCCTCATCCCGGCGGTTTTGCTAGCAGGAGTTCAACCCCAACGAACACGGCCCGGAGACTCCTGGGGCAAAAACAGCTTCCGACGAACAATAGGTGCTTGCAGTTGAAAAACCTATCCCAAGTGGGGGTAGCCAGGTAAACAAAATGCCACACACCCAGGTGTAAGAAACAACATTGCCCAGGCATGGTCTAAGCCCCTCACCTCGTCCCTGTGCTTTGGGGAGCCGGAGGGACAGCCGAGGCCCGCGGCCCTGAGACCCTTTGCAAAAAGCCGGCTTCCCACGGAAACAGTTTTCCTGAGTTGCAGACCCTCTCACAAGTGGTTGCGGGAAGGTAAAGCAAATGCCATCTACTTCTCTGGAAGAAACCACAGTGCCCAGCCATGTTCTAAGCCCTCCCATCCTCCCTGGGCTTCTGGCAGCAGGAGTGAAAAGAGAGGAGCAGAGCACTGGGACCCGTTTGACAAAATCCGGCTTCCCACGGGAAAGTCTTTCTCCACGTGCAGACATGCTCCCAGGTGCCTGTGGCAAGGGGAAGGAAATGCCATACACTGACCTGGAAGAGACCACAGGGCCCAGGCACAGTCTGAACCCTTCCCTCATCCCGGCGGTTTTGCTAGCAGGAGTTCAACCCCAATGAACACAGCCCAGAGACCCCTGGGGCA